>NC_053024.1:624039629-624236626 GCF_003073215.2 Triticum urartu
CATACGAACTACACGATCTTTGTGCTAGGCTTAGGATTGGGTCTTGTCCATCACATCATTCTCCTAATGATGTGATCCCATTATCAACGACATCCAATGTCCATGGTCAGGAAACCGTAACCATCTATTGATCAACGAGCTAGTCAACTAGAGGCTTACTAGGGACATGGTGTTGTCTATGTGTCCACACATGTATCTGAGTTTCCTATCAATACAATTCTAGCATGGATAATAAACGATTATCATGAACAATGAAATATATACAATAATAACTAATTTATTATTGCCTCTAGGGCATATTTCCAACAGTCTCCCACTTGCACTAGAGTCAATAATCTAGTTCACATCGCCATGTGATTAACACTCACAGGTCACATCGTCATGTGACCAACATCCAAGAGTCTACTAGACTTAATGATCTAGTTCACATCACTATGTGATAAGCACTCAAAGAGTTCTGGGTTTGATCATGTTATGCTTGTGAGAGAGGTTGTAGTCAACGGGTCTTGCCATATTCAGATCCCTATGTATTTCGCAAAACTTTATGTCATATCGTAGATGCTGCTACCACGTTCCCCTTGGAGCTATTCCAAATTGTTGCTCCATTATACGTATCCGGTATCTCTACTCAGAGCTATCCAGATAGGTGTTAAGCTTGCATCGAGGTAGCTCTTTATGTCGAACTCTTTATCACCTCCATAACCGAGAAACATTTCCTTATTCCTCTAAGGATAATTTTGACTGCTATCTGGTGATATACTCCTAGATCACCTTTGTACCCTCTTGCCAAACATGTGGCAAGGCACACATCAGGTGCGGTACTTCAGCATGGCATACCGTATAGAGCCTATGACAAAAGCATAGGGGACGACCTTCGTCCTTCCTCTTTCTTCTGCCGTGGTCAAGCTTTGAGTCTTACTCAACATCACACCTTACAACTCAGGCAAGAACCCTTTCTTTGACCGATCTATTTTGAACTCCTTCAAAAACATGTCAAGGTGTGCGTTTTTTGAAAGTATCATCAGGCGTCTTGATCTATTTCTATAGATCTTGATGCCCAATATGTAAGCAGCTTTATGCAGGTCTTTCTTTGAAAAAATAGTCTTCAAACAACCATTTATGCTTTTCAGAAATTCTACATTATTTCGGATCAACAATATGTCATCCACATATACTTATCAGAAATGTTGTAGTGCTCTCACTCACTTTCTTGTAAATACAAGTTTCTAGCAAACATTGTATAAACCTAAAAGCTTTGATCACTCCATCAAAACATATATTCCGAGAGGTGGTAAGATAATATGTTACGGTAACATAGCGTTTTCTAAGACAAGATGAGTCTACAAGATAATAAATGAAGACATCTAAGATACTACTCCCTCCGTTCCAAAATATAGTGCGCCCGCGCTTCCCGAGGTTCAACTTTGACCATAAATTTATCAACGAGACCAACTGCGGCGGGAGAAAAAATTATATAATTAAAAATTTCTTTCGAATACGAATTCACTGATATAATTTTTGCTTCCGCCGCAATCAGTCTTGGTAGTTAAATTTACGGTCAAAGTTGAAGCACGTGAATAGAGGAAGCACTACATTATGAAATGGAGGAAGTACTATTATGTTACTTTGCATTATGAAGATAGTAACTTAGGCTAGTATCATATGCATAACACTAGTCTAATTACTCCCCACTATGACCAGCCTTAGCATCATATGATCATTGGATCGGAATATCATGATCCACGAGGCACGAGTTCCGCTACATATTAATATAACCTGCTCGCATTCCTTGAGCACATAAACTATTCTTGACGTGATACCCAGTCAGCGTCAAACACAGAGGCCAGATGTGAGATGCCGTCGTGTTCCGTGAGCTGGAAAAAATAAGTGTGAATGAAATATTTTGAATCTGCCTTTCTCCCTTTATAAAGCAAAGCCGTGAGAGCACACAATTACACCACAACACACACATACAGGGAAACAAACAGAGCTCCTGCATCTCCAAAGCAGCGGAAGGATAGGATAATGGCCGGCGAGAAGACGACGGGGCTGGTGCTGCTGGACTTCTGGGTGAGCCCGTTCGCGCAGCGCTGCCGCATTGCGCTGGCCGAGAAGGGCCTGGCCTGCGAGTCCCTCGAGCAGGAGCTGCTGGGCGCCAAGAGCGACCTCCTCCTCGGCTCCAACCCCGTCCACAAGAAGGTCCCCGTGCTCCTCCACGACGGCCGCGCCGTCTGCGAGTCCCTCGTCATCCTCGAGTACATCGAGGACGCCTTCGCGGCCGCCGCCCCGCGGCTCCTCCCCGCCGACCCGCACGCGCGCGCGCAGGCGCGCTTCTGGGCCGACTACGTTGACAAGCGGGTGTACAGCTGCGGGACGCGGCTGTGGAAGCTCAAGGGGGAGGGGCGCGCGGCGGCGCGGGTCGAGATGCTGGAGACGCTCCGGACGCTGGACGCCGAGCTCGGGGGCAGGGCGTTCTTCGGCGGTGAGGCGCTCGGGTTCGTGGACGTCGCGCTCATACCGCTCACGTCGTGGTTCTACAGCTACGAGAAGCACGGCGGGTTCAGCGTCGAGGAAGAGTGCCCGGGGCTGGCGGAGTGGGCGCGGCGGTGCGGGGAGAGGGAGAGCGTCGCCAAGGTCCTGACGCCGCCGGAGGAGGTGCACGACTTCATCTGCCTGCTCAAGAAGCACTACGGCGTCGAGTAAAGCCGATCGACCAGCCGGCTGGTGGATGCGTGGCGAACTGTTTGCTTTCATGGAGTTTGGCTCGAGTCTGCTCTTGTTTGTGTTTAATTTGAGTCTTTAATGCCATTTGTCTCGTGTTCTACTTTCAAGATGTTGTCCAATGTATTTGCCTATTTGCGACCCCATATATGTGAGGTACTTCAATATATTTTGCTCAAGAAACTTGTGCGCATTTTGCACCTAGTGTCCCACGACGATTCCTATTTGGCGAATGGGTCGATAGATAGCGACCCAGCGCATCCTCTCGCCATGCGCCACATCCTCGGTATGAGCCGCTCATACTGTTTTCTTTCATTTTTCTTTTATTTTTTGCCTGGTTTTTCTTTCTTTTTCGTCATTTTTTATTCTTTTCTTTTCTTTTCCTTATATCCTTTCTTCCTTATAAAAAATTAGTGAACATTTATTTAAAATTTTGAACATTTTCAAACCAGTGATTTTTTTGGATTCATGAACATTCGTGAACAATTTTTGAATTAACGAACATATTTTTCCAAGTATATGATATTTTCTTAATTTGCGGACATTTTTTAATTCACATTTTTTTGAGTTCATGATCATTTTTTAGAATTCAATAATACTTTTTGAAATTTTGGATTTTTTTTACAAAGCCGCGAACATTATTTTAAAGTCGTGTACATTTTTTGAACTCACGAACATTTTTGGAAATTCATGAATATTTTTCGAAATCATGAACATTTACTGGAATCTTGTACATTTTTTAGATACGCAATCTAAATCTTTTTTTTAAATGCAATTATTTAATACACAAACATTTAATACCTTTTCAAACATTTTTTAATATCAGAAATATTTTACGAATTCATGAACAATTTTTAAAATTTATTAATATTTTTTGGATGCACAATTTTTTCATGATTCACAATTCATTTTGAACTTTGAAACTTTTTAAAGTCCTGAATTATTTTAAAGAAGGAAAAATGAAAACATAAAAAGAAAAAAAGAAAAAGCAAAGGGCAAAAAATAAAATGAAAACAAAAGCACATGGGATTGGCCCAAAAGCGCACTAGGGCGCGAGGACTGCGTGTTTGCTCATCACCCAGCAGCGCGCCAAATAGAAGCTCCGCGTCCCGCGCACGAGCAAGTTATTGTGAGGCTGTTTTTAATGTTGTATAAACATGCCATCTATCTAGATGGGCTTGGTCGTTCATCCTAAGCCCATGTAACTAACGCACATGATCAATCTATCGACATATTCTACTTAAAAGAAAAAGAATCTACCCAGCTTATCGCAATAGGTGGATGAGGGTTCGTCTTCCCTGCCACTTTGTCTTCCGCTGCACGCCGCCACGCCCACCCCATGAAACAGCAGCCATAACTCCACATTAAACGGCATCATTCACCTCATCTCATTACCTCCACTACACTACAAACAACGAAGAAAGTGCTAGATTTTGTCCAGTCATCGCATCACATCTCATATTTACAACAATTCTTAACTACAGCCATCAGGATCAAGCTCTGAACCACACGACCCGTCATCACAGCAAGATTGGGCTCCATGTTGCGCCACCATGCCATGCTAGATGGAACCGACACACGATTGCAACGGTTGTCGGTGCCCCGCATCGGCTTCGCTCGGCAAATCGTCAGCAAGGCCTTCACCTCGTCGAGGCTGCCATCGACACTCCACGTCACCCCACCGTGGCACCACAAGGAACCTTGTCGTTGTCCGTCATACAACCCCTCAGACCCTCCTTCCTTTCTTCCTGCCTAGGGCGCGGCGAGGCAGTCGACATGCAGTTTTGTGCGAGAGGAACAAGAGGGGATTTTTGCAGTTGGGCTATTGCTTTTTATAGGATGCTTTTTTATACGGACTGCCAAGGATTATGACAAATTGTAACATTGAGCCACATGTTACAAGTATTCGAACCACTTTTGTATATGGATACTTAGTTCATTTCCTTTGTATTTGAGGCTTCTTATGCATGACATTCATTGTGCACATACGACAATCAACGAGGAACCTACCAAACGATTTTGTTTATATTATACTCCCTTCGTCCCGTAATACAAGAGTGGTTTTTTATACTAGTGTAGTGTAAAAAACGCTCTTATATTAGTGTCAAAACGCTCTTATATTATGGGATGAAGGGAGTACTATGTTACTCAATAGTAATTTTTTTGTATGGATATGTATCTTTGCATTCCGGCAGCAATACGCAGGGTATCATCTAGTTTCTAGAATAATAGAGGTTTTGGTGACCAAGTAAGCATCATCATGTGGTTTATTAGCAGAGGAGCACAATTTTTATTTGTCACTGCTATTGTGAAGAAGTAAATAAGTTATTCTAATTTCTAGGGTACTAGTGCTGACCCATCATATGGCTATACCGACCTTGTTCTTGACCCCTCATGTTGGCTACAATGTGCGCGACAAAAGGTCATGATCTCAAACCCCCATTTAGCAAAGCCCACTCTAAATATAATACCGACGATGGATGCCACTACCTCCTCCTAGATTAGTCGTGCAATGCATACATTGTAGCGTTGGCACCCTACATCTAACATATGAGTCTCCCAACCCTCATACGGCAAAGATCGTGATGAACATGACCATTATGATTTTCTCTAGTATCGCTCTCAACTAACTCTCCTCATTTAGTCGTCTCTCTCACAACACGCATCACATCCATTGCATGTACTCCCACAACTGCATGGGGTGGAAGACCATGGAGTCGAGGCTGGATGGGCACGGGGCCTAAAAATAAAGGCCACATTATTAATAGCCATCCTTTCTATCCATCTAGCATGGACATGGTTGATGGTCCAACCATTCGTAGGCCATCTTCTTATTGTTGACCCACATTGATAGGTATAAGGGACCCAATCTTTTGATTAGATGTTATTGATTTTGGTTGGAGGGCACTTTGATGACTTGACAACGTACATTGTACACTCGACGACGGGGCTTAAACAATTTCTATACCAACTCTGGTGTGGTTACTGACGGTATTGGAAACACCGTCAACTTGATTACGAAGAATCAATCCATGAATGCAACCGAAGACCAAAAAAGAGTTTAGGACGTGCAATGTGAATTGCAGATTTAATATGAAGTACTTAATTAACACACTGGGGTTCCGGTGATGTGTAATACACGAGGTCTCTCCGACTCTCGTGTCTATGGCAAAGAGTAGAAAACGTCAAAACTCAATCAAACAAAACACAAACACTAATTTAACGCCCTAAGGGGGTATTTAAGGAGGTACAAAAGGGGGATTTGACTAGGTGAAGGAGAGGGTGGAGGTAGAATCGAACCTTAAGTCGGTCTCCTTCCTAAATACACTCAAAGGAACTACACATAGTCTCCTTACTCCAAAAATATGTGGACCTAGCCAAAAAATGAATTGGTGCAGCGCCTATACAAGGCTATGTATGATATTATAAAGTGTCATATTGTATATTTTTCCCATGCATTTACTTATCATCATGGTGGCTTCAAAGTCCTGAAATCTCCACGTTGAAAGGATCGATATAGTTGACTAGAGGGGGGGTGAATAGGCAACTAACAATTTTTAGCTTTTCTTGACCAAATTAAACTTTGCATCAATGTAGGGGCCAGTTCTTTTCGGCGATTCTCCCAGAATCGCCCCCTCCTCAGCTTCTCCCAGAATCGACATTCCATTTTTTTTATAATCCCATCTAGTTAAGGTCTAATTAGCTAGGATTGTAAAAAAAAATATGGAGTGGTGATTCTGGGAGAAGCTGGGGAGGGGGGCGATTCTGGTAGAATCGCCCAAAAAAACTGGCCCTAGGTTGACTAGATAAGCAACTAAGTGAGCAACCTATATGATGCAACAACAACCAACACAAGAGTAAGCAAGGGATACAACACAATATAGCTTGCACAAGTAAAGGTGAGAGATAACCAAGAGTGGAGCCGGTGGAGACGAGGGTGTGTTACCGAAGTTCCTTCCCTTTGAGAGGAAGTACATCTCCGTTGGAGGGCCTCGGTCTCTCTGGACACTGCGTCCGAAGGACCCTTGTGGCGGGGGCCACCTATGGCCTCCTTGCCCTTCTTCTTCTTCACCTTCTTCTTTGGTGCCTGATAGGGCGCCGGGACCAGTATCTCTGTCAGCTGGGGTATGGCTGAGTCTTCGGGCAGCGATGCCGGACACTTGAACCGCTCCGCCTTTGTCGTCCAGCCCTATACGAAGGACATGTAATACATTATATCTAAACTTATTCACCGAATAGGTACTCGGGAAAATCATGCTTACCATCGAGGCCGGATTCTCGATGTCGAGACCGATGTCTTCGGCAACGTTTTTTGGGCCTTGAAAAGCAACTTCCAAATGTCTTTGTGCGTCGTGCCGAAGAAGTGCTTCAAGGTCCGTGGCTCCTCCGGACTAAACTCCCACATGTGAGAGGCCCGGAGTTGGCAAGGGAGAGTCCGGCGGAAGAGCATCACCTGAATCACGTTTGTGAGACCGATGTTTTTACCTATCATGTTGGTGATGCGCTTTTGCAGCATCTGCACCTCCGCCGTGGATCCCCAGTCAAGGCCCTTAGCGGTCCAGGAGGTGAGCCTGGTAGGGGGTCTGGATCTGAAGTCGGGCTGGCTCCCCAGTTGGCATTGCGGGGTTCGGTGATGTAGAACCACTCCTGCTGCCATGTAACACCCTCGATGCGACTACATCTCCCACGTGTCGAGGCACGACTTAGAGGCATAATCGCATTGAAGGCATGTGTCGCAAGTAAGGCAATCTTCACAACATCCCATGTAATATAAATAATAAAGGGGAGATAACATAGTTGGCTTACACTCGCCACGTCAATCAAGATACATAAATAACATTACATCAACCAAACACTCATGGCCCGACTACGGCGCCAAAATAAAAGATAACCCAACATGCGACACGGTCCCGATCACCCCCAACTGGGCACCACTACTGATCATCAGAAAAGGAAACATAGTATTGTTGAGAGTCCTTGTCGAACTCCCACTTGAGCTCAAGCGCGTCACCTGGAGCGGAATCATCAGGCCCTGCATCTGGTGTAATAGTAATCTGTGACTGTGAGCCACATGGACTCAGCAATCTCGCACCCTCGCGATCAAGACTATTTAAGCTTATAGGTAAGGCAAGGTAAAAATATATGTGGAGCTGCAGCAAGCGACTAGCAAAAAATGGTGGCTATCCTGTTCGCAAAAGAGAGCGAGAAGAGGAGGCAAAGCGCGAGCGAGAAACTAGAGAGCAACCTGCGCAAACATTACTCCAACACCGTGTCCACTTCCCGAACTCCGCCGAGAAGAGGCCATCTTGGTAACACACTCAGTTGATTCATTTTAATTAAGTTAAGGTTCAATTTATCTACAACCGGACATTAACAAATTCCCATCTGCCCATAACCGCGGGCACGGCTTTCGAAAGTTCAAATCCCTGCAGGGGAGTCCCAACTTAGCCCATGACAAGCTCTCATGGTCAACGAAGGAATAGACCTCCTCCCGAGATGTTCCGATCAGACTCGGTACCTCGGTTCTTCAAGACACTTCGACAGGTTAAAACTAATCCAGCAACACCGCCCGAATGTGCCGACAAATCCCGATAGGAGCTGCACATATCTCTTTCTCAGGGCACACTCAGATTGTCCTAGGTACGGGTAGGCCAGCCCAGAGTTGCCCCTGGTGGCCACCGGCAGCTGACAGGTGGACCAACACTCAGAGGAGCACTGGCCCGGGGGGGTTTAAAATAAGATGACCCTCGGGCTCCGGAAACCCAAGGGAAAAAAGAGGCTAGGTGGCAAATGGTAAAACCAATGTCGGGCATTGCTGGAAAAGCTTTAATCAAGGCGAACTATCAAGGGGTTCCCATTATAACCCAACCGCGTAAGGAACGCAAAATCCGGGAACATAACACCGATATGACGGAAACTAGGGCGGCAAGAGTGGAACAAAACACTAGGCGAGAGGCCGAGCCTTCCACCCTTTACCAAGTATATAGATGCATTAAGATAACAAGATAATATAATGATATCCCAACAAGTAAATAAATGTTCCAACAAGGAACGGCCTCCAATCTTCACCTGCAACTAGCAACGCTATAAGAGGGGCTGAGCAAAGCGGTAACATAGCCAATCAACGGTTTGCTAGGACATGGTGAGTTAGAGGTTTGACATGGCAATTTGGGAGGCTTGAGATCAAGTGGTAGGCATCGTAGCATTGGCATAGCAAAAGAGCGAGTAATCTAGCATAGCAAAGATAGTAGTGATTTCGAGGGTATGATCATCTTGCCTGCAAAGTTGTCAGAGTTGACTGGATCCTCGAAAGCAAACTCAACGGGCTCCTCGTTAGCGAACTCGTCTCCCGGCTCTACCCAAACAAGACAAACAACCAACAAGGACACAATCAACCACGTGCAAAGCTCAAACAATATGATGCAAAGATGGTATGCTATGCGGGATGCAATATGTGATGCATATGCAAGATTTGACAAGGAATGCATGAACCTGGCCTCAACTTGGAAATCCAAGTATACCACTGGAAAGATGAGATGAAATCGCTTGAAAACGATATAAAGAATGCCGGAATCGGAGTTACGGTTTGGAAATGGCAAGCAAATCAAATATGACACCAGTCTGCGATTTACAGCAAGTAGCCATCTAAATGCAAAGAGATGAACAAGCTACAGCACCCAAACATGACAACAAAATACATGGCAGGGATGAATTCAAGATTCTTAACAAAAGTCTAGCACTGAGCTACGGCCAATTCATCCATTAACAGGTTCAAACAAGCATGGCAAAAATGCATATGGTAAACAGATTTCAGACTTAGTGAAATTAACACTTGTCTGGAATCTCAGATCAGATAGCACTCTTCGGAGCAACAAAACTACATTCTACAGAACCTGAACATGGCAAAGTAAAGCATGGCATGGAGCTACTCAAAGGGCTTAACAAAAATCCCTTAGTGACCTTGAGCCAAAAGGGATCAGAAAATACAATTGCAAGCATGTGAACATGGCAGAAACATAATCAGTTCTCAGACTTGGTGAAAACTGAAGCATGCTGAAAACAGATATCAAGTAGGCATGTTTACGAGCTAGATGCACTCACTACAGAGCAAGTCATGACAAACTAAGCATACACCCATTAAGAATACACAAAATGTAAGCTGGACATGGCAAGAACAATAGCATATCATGCACGGATCAACTACAACATCCTCGGCAAAATCGCTAACAAGTAGACAATCTGCCCAGATTCATGAAGTAGCAAAAGTAGAGCTCGATTGACTCAAGCTAGGGTGCTCCATAAATGCAAACAAAAACATGGATGGATAGAGCACTACAAAATTAGCAAAACATCCTTACTGATCATCCTCAAAAGAGGCACGGATCACTAGGAAACAACATGAACATATGGCATCATGAGAAAAACAGATCAAAGACTTAGTGGAAATGCTAAGTCCCTGAAAACAGAATTACCAAGTGCCTCACTTTTCAAGCTTGTGCTAGTCACCACACACATCACAAAAATACATGGGATGCACCTCTGGAAAGATGGCAAAACCCTTAACAAAACATATGTAGAGCTCATGGGCATATCATGCACACAATAATCATGGCAAAAATGACAAATATCTAAATGGAGTAGCAGATCTGACAAATATCTCAAGTAGCCCTCTTCTAACAGCATTTCGGGCATCAAGATGAACTCAAATGAAAATGATGCAATGGAATGAAATGATGTGTTCTCTGAGACGAACATTTTGATATGCTATATGCCCAAAACAGAGTTACGGATGCAAAGTTACGATGCGATGAACATGGCAAGATAATTAAGGTTTAGGGGCAAAAAGTCAACCGAGAGAAAATATCCCAGATCTAGATCTGGCCGGGCGCGCTTTACGAGGATCGCCGGATTTACTGTAGCTCGCCGGAGACGGAGGGGGCCGGCCGGAGAGGGGCTTGGGGCGTGGAGGAGGACGCCGGAGAGAGGCGGAGCCGGCGGGCGCGGAGGTCGGGCGCGGCGCCTGCGCGTCGGGCGAGGCGGCGGCGGCCGGCGTCGAAGGGCGGCGAGGTGGCGGCGCCGGCGTCGGGCTTCCGGGGCGGCGGGGCGATGACCCAGGCGGCGGGGCGGAGGTAGGCGAAGCCCCGGGCGGCGGCGGCGGATCCCGGGCCGCGGGGGCCGGCCACGGGCCTCCCGGGCCGGAGCGGCGGCGGCGGGGACGATGCCACGTGTCACGCTGCTAGTGGTTTCGGGCGGCGGCGGACGAAACGTCCGGCGCGGCGCGATGCGGATTTTTAGGGTTTCGGGGGAGGAGACCCGGGATTTGGAATGGGGGTTCTTTATATAGACATAGAGGGAGCTAGGAGAGTCCAAACAAGGTGCGGTTTTCGGCCACGCGATCGTGATCGAACGCTCTAGATGATGGTGAGGGTTTTGGTGGGTTTTGGGCCAAATTGGAGGGGTGTTGGGCTGCAACACACACGAGGCCCTTTCGGTCCCTCGGTTAACCGTTGGAGCATCAAACGAAGTCCAAATGGTACGAGACCTGACAGGCGGTCTACCGGTAGTAAACCAAGGCCGCTTGGCAAGTCTCGGTCCAATCCGGAAATGTTTAATCCCCACACACGAAAGAAAGCTAGAAATGACCACCGGAGGAGAACGAAGCGCCGGAATGCAAAACGGACAACGGGGAAAATGCTCGAATGCATGAGATGAACACGTATGCAAATGCAATGCACATGATGACATGATATGAGATGCATGACAACGACAACAACACACGGAGACAAAGACCCGAACCCGAGAAAATAAAA
This sequence comes from Triticum urartu, assembly GCF_003073215.2. Classification (NCBI taxonomy): domain Eukaryota; kingdom Viridiplantae; phylum Streptophyta; class Magnoliopsida; order Poales; family Poaceae; genus Triticum; species Triticum urartu. Next base: position 624,051,161 of record NC_053024.1, read on the forward strand.
TAATTTAACGCTGGAAACGGCAAGAGTTGGAGTACAAATTGGGAAAGTCATATCCGGGGTGTTACATGCCACACCTTGACCGTCTCCACAAATGCCCCTTCGGGCCAGACGGTGTCGGGAAGCTTGCTCACCGTGGCCCCGCCGCAGTCCACGTACTGTCCTTCGACCACCTTCGGCTTTAGATTGAAAACCTTGAGCCATAGGTCAAAGTGTGGTGGGAGCGGAGGAGAGCCTCGCACACGACGATGAACGCCGATATGTGGGGGAAGGAGTTTGGGGCTAGATCATGGAAATCTAGCCCGTAATAGAACATGAGGCCGCGGACGAAGGGGTGGAGGGGAAACCCTAGTCCGCGGAGGAAGTGGGGAATGAGCACTACTCTCTCGCCGGGCTCCGGGGTAGGCGTGACCTGACCCTTGTTGGGGAGCCTATGCGTGATGTTCGCGGACAGATAGCTCGTGCCCCGGAGCTCCTTGACGTCCTTCTCGGTGACGGAGGAGGCCTCCCACTTGCCCTTGGAACCGGATCCAGACATGGCTAGGGAGGTTGGTGGCGGTGGGAAAGATTGAAGTTTTGGGGCGCTGGAGCTCAGAGGTGGGAAGGCAAGAGCTAGAAGAAGGCGTGGGGAAGAAAGGAGGGATTTTCTACCCTCTTATAGGCAGTGAAATACCAAACGCCCCCCACTCAAGCCTTAAAACCCGCCTGTTCCCAAAGAGATCGTGTGAATGGCGCGGTTGGATTATCCAAAACCGTATTGATAAGAATCCCACAATGGGCGGGCACGATCTCTATTTTGACAAGACGTGCCAATGGGGCTATGCCTCGAAACGCGAAACGGGAGGCGTGCAAATGGTTCGAAATATTAAAGAGCCAAATGTGACGCTTCGCAGTAAAAAGTTGTCAGTAAAAGAAACTGCTTTATTTGGATATCTTGCCTTCCTGGCTAAGGGTTGTATCAATTATACAGAGCCGGATACAGTTCCTTTGTATAGAGAATTGTCCTAAAAGTGTTCAGGAGAAGGAACCCGTCTTGCAATGCCGAAGACAATCCGCGTGCCGAACACAACGCCACCGAAGACTGGTTCAGGGGCTACTGAGGGAGTCCTGGATTAGGGGGTCCTCGAGTGTCCGGATTACTTGATATGGGCCGGACTGATGGACCGTGAGGATAAAAGCAGAAGACTTTCCTCCGTGTCTGAGTAGGACTCCTATATGCGTGGACAGCAAGATTGGTGTCCGGATATGTTATTTCCTTCCTCTACAAACCGACTTTGTACAACCCTAGGCCCCTCCGGTGTGTATATAAACCGGAGGGTTTAGTCCGTAGAGGCTATCTGAATTCTCATAGGCTAGACTGGTAGGGTTTAGCCATTACGATCTCGAGGTAGATCAACTCTTGTAACCCCTATACTCATCGAATACAATCAAGCAGGACGTAGGGTTTTACCTCCATTAAGAGGGCCCGAACCTGGGTAAACATTGTGTCCCACTTGTCCCTTGTTACCATCAATCCTCAGACGCATAGTTCAGAACCCCCTACCCGAGATCTGCCGGTTTTGACACCGACAGGCGCGAATGTTGTGTTGGGGCTTACTGAATTTGCTTGCCTATTTAGAGGGCACGTAACTCTGGAGACTGACTGCGCGGAGATCGGACGGGAACTTCAAACTGTACGAGAGTGCAGGAATGCCTGCCGAGCAGTTCTATCGGATATGAGGAGACAACTCTCCTTGTTCACCAGCGTGGAGATCAGCATCGTCAGCCGTAAGAAAAACATGTTGGCTCATGAGTTAGCGGCCATTGCAAGGAAGGTGTGAGACTTCAAAATTATAGTTGATGTACCCGAGGGCACGAGGCTGGTAATGCAGAATGAGAATGTAACCACCATGGCGTAAGTCTTAACCATGGTTCTAAAAAAACAAAAAGAAAACAACATAAGCAAGAAATGATACTTGATAGGTGCAAACGATGGGCTTCCCAGGGTTACCAACCAAACTTGCATCTTGTAAATCATTAAAAACAACATGAAAATGGTCAAATGTATATCCAATGATTTGTTATAAATCAGTATAGCATGAAATTAGAATTCCACAAATCATCTAGTGAAAGCACGTAAAACCTTGTTCATCAAAATCATAAAAGTATTAGGTGCATTGTTAATCAAACAGACATAACTAACCACTCATATAACCTGGATATAATTTTTGATTTTGTTTTCTACCCATTTCCCAATTTCACAATACTTTAATAGTATCCACTGCGCAAATCAACTTAAAAAAACATATTCTCTAACCTACAAATAATATGACAATATCCAACATAGTAATTATTGATGGCTCTGCAATCAACACAGATAAGTGACGGTCCATCCTTTTTGACACTAAGATGACAAAAACGATCCATCAACTAAGGGATTTGTGAACATAACCCTTGTCGAGTAGCTCGTGTACTTGACACTGAATCTGGAACCAGCACGCCGCCGATAGGGAAACAGCGGGCCGTACGCATCGCGCAACGTGGTAATATCCACCGCAACGGATAAGAACGCCAGAACGGATAAGACCGGCCAGCCCAAAAGATCCAAGAAGCGCACTATAATATCGTCATCACCCCACGCCGTACCTGTCACCGTCCATTCCCATCCCACCCCACTCCACCAGTCCACACCGCAGCAGCACTCCAGTGAGCTCGAAACCGAGAGGAGGAAGCGATACAGTACTACAGGCAACCATGGAGGTGGTGACCGGCAGCAACGGCGGGAGGCTGAACCCGTGGGCGGAGCCCTTCGTGCCGGGGAGCTGGTGCCGCCCCGCCCCCGTGCAGGCGGCCGCGGCGGAGGTCGAGGACTTCTCCCCCGAGTGGTGGCGCCTCGTCGCCTCCTCGCCGTCCTTCCGCGACAGCTGGCTCCGCGACTACGGCGACCTGGGGCTCCTCGACGCCGACGAAGGCCCGGACGACAGCGACGCCTTCTTCCCTCCGCCGCGCCACAACGGTACGTGACCAGACCGGCCCAGATCTACTTTCCTTCAACCCTCAAACAAAAAAAAGGTTCTACTTTCCTTCACGGTTGTTACCTTGTTAAACCTACCACCGTGGTTAGGAGCAGATGGAGAGGAGAGGAAGGGAGAAGCCGCCGTCAAGAAGAGCGGAGGCGAGGTGGCGCCCTGGGGGATCGAGAAGTGGTGGCGGGCGCACGTCGCCTCGCCGCCGGAGGTCCCGAAGTACGCGGAGAAGGCGCCTGCTAAGGTCCTGGGCGGCGGCAGGTTCAGCCCCCGCACCATCCAGCAGCCTCGCTAAGGGACCGACCAGCCTCACCGCGTTCCGCGTCGATCCATCGATCTTGGCATAAATTAAAAAAAAGATAGAAAAAAATACTAGTAGTTTGCGAGCTCTTCTGCTCTTAATTAGCTTTGCTTATGCTTAATTTCATCGTGTCTCGTTTTCGTTCTAGTTTCCAGCTCAAGATCGATTGGAGGTTCAATTCACTGCGCTGTGTATGTACATACGTCTGTAAATGATGTACTAGTGTGTAATAAGATGCAGTGATGCAATGACTCCATTCGGTGCAAATGGTTTTCCAGTTTTCGTTGCCTGAACCACAATGCTGCATGTAGATTTCTGATGGATCCCACGGAGAGAAGCACAGGTTGCTCTCGGCATCTGTAGAGGTTCAGCATCGCAATCCAGAACGACTAAACTGAACTATTTGAGATAAAAAGCAACTAGACAGTTTGCTCTCGGCATCTGTTGAAAGAACTAGCTAAACACTTCTTACAGAGTTAAAACCTGCACACTTGGAAGATGAGTGGGTAATGCTGCTCTCAGCATCAATCTTCACTATACATTCCATTTCCTGCTATGTACTTTTGCATTGAGCCACAGCTTCCCTCGGTCAGAGCTGTTATATGTACCCCCCTTTGGTCAGTCTTTTACCTATCACAGCTTCCCTCGGCAGTTTTCAGCGCCACAGAAACACTCTGTCTGTGGACCAAAATGTTGTACGAAGCTACGAGATAGACCAAAAACTGAGATGAGAGTGCATCATAAAACATACTTCTGTGTACTTGCAACACTAATTCAAAAGTGAAGCAATACAGGAAATGATCTTTTAGTGCTTCCCAAAGGCTAAATATTTTACTCAGGTGCAGTGCTATATGTCAAAAGATAAATCCAGAGTCTAGGGCTGTTAATCTAGGTCGTGATTATGTCTCAGCCTAATTTTTTTTCAACAATCAATGAACCATTATTATGTTAAGAAATGCTGTCAAAAACGAGAACTAAACTATAGTACAGTAACAATTATGAGTTGATGCCTCTGGAGAATTAATATTAATATAGAGTGGCGGTGCCACACACAAATTGCCACTTTGTTGAACTTATATTGCATCAGAATACTTGGAAGTTTGGAAGATTTCAGAAAGGTTGATACTTGACACCGAGGGGTATTGGATCTAGCATCACCACTGCTGACATATCCTTTCCATGTAAACCTAGTATTGTCACTAGGACTTTATTTTTATTCATCTATGGTGTCAGCTTTTATTGACTATGTAGAACATAAAACGGAATCCAGAATTTTCTTATTACAGTGGAGCACCAGAAAAGGCAAAATGATAGTATGATTTAGTCAGGATAAAGATCCAGCTAAGCATCTGTACGGCTACGCAAATTAACGTTGTAAACAATTTGTTGGTTGTAGAATGCATACAAATTATACCAAACGTCAATGTGAGTGTACATCACGGAAGAACGGTATACAAAGTGCTAGGCTGATTGAGTCTCTCATGTACCTGTAATTATAGGTCAAGGGCTCACCCACTCGTATACCCTGTAAAGAAAACACACCTAGCCTTGTCTTGCCGTTAACTTGCCTGCCAACAAACAACTCAGTTAAGCCATAAAAACTCTTTTAGAGAATAAAGGAACAGCAAGCCACTGAATAAACAAACACATAGGTTAAAGAAATCCATACGCCAAGCTTCTGCAAATAAGACAATTACCAATTCTCCAACCGACAGTTAGGACTGCAGCTGTGGTTAAAAAAGCGACAGTCATTTCCTCTGAATGTTGCATCAATTATAAAGTTGTTGTTGACTTTACACATGTAGAAATTTTGATCTCGGCGCTGTTTCATGTCTTGAAGCCTTTCTTCAAATCTCGCGCCATCTATAACTGGAATGGGGCATTATAATTATAAAATAATATATGATCTAACAAAAATGGAGAGTATACCAAGGTGAGCATCAATGATTATCTTTTGTAGTAGCTATTCTAGAAATGAAACTAGCTTTTGATTTTAACAGACATGAACTCAGGTTAACAGCAATATGTTCAGCACAATAGCAGAATAGCTCACACAACATCATTAGGAAGGTAATCACAAGCCATAGTCTCCTGTAGAAGTAGGGGTTTAAACGAACTACAATCAGATTATAAAGCAAACCAAAGAACGAATCTCAAATACCTTCTCCAACAAACTCTATCACAAAATCACCTTCCTCAATGGTTTCCAATGCTATGGCACCCCATCCGCAATGTTGTGTCTACAGAAAAAACCCACCAGGGAGTTATTTGTCACACAAAAATCTCTTAATCATAACTATATTATTATTACCAAAGAAAGTTAATAACAAGATGCAAAAATAAAAGGAAACAAAAATATATTTATATAATTGGCGCACCAGATGAAGTTTAGGCATGAAACCCCAAATAGGAAAACAAAATACTTTATAGAAACTGGAGAAGGAAGAGAAGTCATGAAATTAAGGAGTATGTTAACATTGTAAAAAACATTATAAGTTGTGAAAGTTAAAACCTTTAATTATTTTTTGTCTTCTGAAAACATGAAAAAAGAAGTCCAATGAATTCCTTACCTTAACAACCCCGATCCTTTTCTCTCTGCGAAATGGTCTGTTAGTGCACTTATTTGAGCACTTGCAAGCCTGAGAGCAGCTAATGGACACAGACCTGTAGGAATTATCATAACTTTCTATAAAAATTTGTAGATGCATTTATATAAAATGAACGCATAAAGCATTTTATAGAATATAATCACTCTAAACTCTAAGATACAGCATTACAGTATACATTGGAAAAACCGTTTGCTGTTCAATTGGAGTATAATAATCTGGAAAATCATTCTCTAGTTATAAGCACTTCGAATTCTGATGAGAATCATCTCATAAAAAACAACGTTACACAGAGAATAAGGATCCCCCAAAGCATGCACGCAAGAAATTAAGTTGGTTCGTACCTGCACGAGCATCTTATTTGACAGGTCAGAGGAGGATCACAATCACTGCATTTAGCTTCAATGGCATCACCATCACATTTCTTCTTGACGAAATATACATCTTAGCTCATTGAGGAACGAAAGATTCCAAAGTTAAAAGATAAAAATGAAAATATATACTCCCTCCGTTCCTTAATACAAGTCTTTTTAGAGATTTCAATATAGACTACATATGGAGCAAAATGAGTGAATCTACACTCTAAAATATGTCTATATACATCCGTATGTAGTCCGTATTGAAATATATAAAAGACTTATATTTAGGAACGGAGGGAGTAAAAGGGAAACTGGTCAACTAGTTTAAATTGCAATCATATAAAGGATACTATGCTTCAAACGTACATATGGAGGTGGTTTTGTCACACTTTCCAACTCCTCCTTAATATGGTCAATATTGAACTCTTGATCAGCATATGGGAGAGGTAATCGCTGGAAGGCTTCCTGTAAATGAATCAATACTCAACAATGAATACAGATCAAAGAAAAACTATAAGAACAAAACCGTTAATAGTCCACCAACATCACATATTTACGAAGGCAATATGACAGAGAAACAAAATTGGATAAGTTCTGTGTGTTCAGCAATACAGAGAATCAAATGTGAAGTGGAACTATTAACCACCTCAATGTTATATGCTGGACCTGCACCCTGTAAGAAGCACATATCACACCGTCAGCAACATTAACAACAACAGAAACAACCAAAGCCTATAGAAATAAAGAGATCAAATAAAATGCATTCAACCATATTAAAGCAAATGGTATGGAACAAATTGTTGAATGTTCTTTCTTTTCATGATTTAAGTAGTCAACAAAGAGAATATTTTGGAATGCATATTGGAGGCATTTACAATTGGAGGATGCCGTTTGCAGACCAACTTATCCGAAGAGGCCCTCCGTGGTTGATACACTAATACTAGTTAATAAATTGAAACCAGAGTACAAAATCATCAAGCTTATGTTTCATAATAAGACCTTCAGAATTGGTGATACGAAATAAGAACATATGCTTGATATGGTAAAAGGCTGTCGGTATGTGAGCATATAAGGTTATTGCTTCAGGCAACCTGCTCAATAGTCTGTATTTCAAATTGAGAATCGTGGGGCTGCAGGTTATGGTCAGGAAGAAAGTTATAATTCAAATTTGCATCCCTGTGCATCATTACACTTAAGGCTTTAATTTATACTATTCTCTCATCAGCCAATATTGAACAATCATATCAACCCAATACTAAATAAGCTTACCATGTTTTTATTGTAATTCTCGGCTCTTGCTATTAAGTAGAAAACTGTAAACACTCAGTCGCAATTATCTAGGAGAAACTGCCATGATGCCGGTTAAAAACCCAATTGTCCACACTGCTATATTATTGTAGGCACTGAAGATACGGTTTATATAAGGAACTGACAGAGAAGCACCAAATAGGGTGGATGAAGCATAGCATCAACCTCACTAGTTGATGACCAAATACTCCAACTTATCATTAGCTTTGAAGGATCAACAGGCTCAGCCATTCTGTTCTGATGCAGCGAACATTGCGTACATGCAGGCATTACATGTTTCAGCCGGTGCCAAGTTGTTCTCCTTTTGCAGTGAAAACATAACTGCACAGTTAACAAACATATGAGGGGATAAATAATCGTAAATTGTTGAAACTAACAAAGGCTTCAACGAAACAAAATACTCGTAATTATTTCTCATTGGTTGCACAGATAGGCATTTATATCTATAGTATATATCATTGTTTGTAATCTTGGAAAAAAATATAATTGCTTTTTAGATATGTAACTTTGTTTCAGCAACTTACATGTCGAGGGCAGCTTCCATCACTTTTTTCAGAACAAACCTTATGCAAGGTTACTTCACAGTGATGACCTGAACATCGCGTCCTTTCATCGGGCAGGATACTCCTCGAGCAAATTGGGCACTCAACCTAAATCCAAAGGATTTAAAAGATTCCTTCTTTTAGAGAATCAGTAGGGAATCACACTCACACTACCTTATGTAACATCCGGAGTACACATTAAAATACTGTGTGAGCAGAATCACTTGATGTTGGTATCCTATATTCAGAATCTTTAAAGTGGATCAGAATCCTATAGGAAGTGTTACTTGGCATCCTTCCTTCATTTCTTGACCAAGCTTTCACCTAATATTTAATTAACTTATAAGAGTCTGACTGTGTTTCTATGCAGAAGATTGCATACCCTGATCACCTTGATGTCCCTTATAACAAGATTTATAGCATATTCCAGGATTGTTGTTCCCTTATTATCAGCAACCAGAGCTACAGAGAATGAATACAAGCAACGGCACAACACTTGTGTTTAATTGAACTCTCAATATTACAGCCTTCTTCTGTCAGTTCTATCAGAGTTGGGCGATCACATATGCAGCAACTTTTTATACAGGTTACCAAAGCATCTTTGTCCAAAGAACATTCCAGGAACATATACTTTGGAAGGCATCCGTATTTCCTAAGAATATCTACCCGCTTCAAAAATTCAGTTTCTTCAGGTTATCTTCAGATCAACACTCCATTCTTGCATGCACTTGGGTGATGTCGTTGAGCTCAAGAGTTTTGAGTCTCATCTCCTACCTTAACTGAAAAGACACATAGTTCCTCCTGTGCGCTCTAGCTTCTTTTTCTTGCATAGAGCTAAATTCTTCCATATGTGCTCTGCATACATAACTTGAGATGCCACTATTCGTCCAGTTCATATGGTTAATGTTATAGAACTCAATTCAACATTTTGTAACATGTTTCTGAAGTACTCCATGTTCTTTAGTTGTGAGCAACTATCGGAAACAGTGTGTGCCCTCAGTCCAATTGTCCTATAAAATGAATAACCACCTCACATTTTCTAGTGTGGTGATGTCCTTGTTCAGATACAACCCTTATTGCACCGATTTCCACATCTCTATCACAGTTCTAGTTTTCTCTCCAATTTCTGTGGTGACATCCAAATCCATCTAGTGTATCATTTGCTCTCAGTGTGGAGTACTAATAACCGCATTGAGACTCATTGTTCTTTGTTCCAAACCATGTTCCCCTTTCGGTCTCTATCCCGAGTTCCGTGCCACCAGACAATCACCCCCATTTACCACTTCATCCCGTTTCTAGCAAACCTAACATTTTAGTTGTCAGAGTCCTGATTGACACACAAGCTGCTAACTGAATTGCAGGCCTGGCAGTGGTACCGGCACGTACCTTCCTCGGCGCGCCTTTCTGGAGGAAAGGGAGGACGCACTCCTCCGCCGGGGCGCCTGACGCGGCCTTCGCTGCCCCCCACTCCTCCGCGCATGCCTGTACAGTCCGCCGCAGAGGCGCCGCGGGGGACTTGCGCCGTATCCGCGAGGACGACGGCGCCGCCGAGGGGAGGCCACGGACGCGGGTCCGGACGCTGATGCGCACCGACCGGCGGGGGTCGGTTCCTCCTGGAGACTCCGCCGCGGCCGGCGGGGACGGTGGCGGGGGAGAGCAGGGGGGCTGCTGGGGCGCCTGTGGGCCGAGGCGGGCGGAGCGGCGGACGGGCGCTGGGCGGGGAGGCCCCGCCATTGGTGGTGACACGGCGATAGGACGGGACAGGATTAGGGTTTCCGTGCGACGCGCGGCGCGGTGTTGGGGGGATTTGGGGAGGTTGCGGGGGCGGAGAGGAGCGGAGGGCGGGAAGAAGAAGAGGAGAAGTGCGGGTGCGGTTTGGGTAGTTCCTTGGCGGAGTGGGGTCGTGGGGAGTGGTGATGTGTAACGCTTAAACAACGCTCGTTGTGACCGTTAAGGCAAATCGGCCACTGCATCCGCAAATGGTCCGGCAGGGGTGCGGCCCATAAAAGTAGTAGCTGCAGTTTCCTTTATTTTACGAAATTGTCACTAAAAGCATGTGCTGCTCTAGAGAAACTAAAAATTATATACATTATTAACAACTACAGTGTACATTATAATGAAAGTAAACATATCTGCGTGTTATAAAATGTTTGCATAAATTTAAAAGTAAAGTATTCATGTACTCCTAAAATTGTTTTATATAATGTAACAATAATGTTTCCCACAATTTGAGAAAATGTTCATGTAATTAAGTAAAGAATTTCATACTAAAAATATGTTAATGTAATAAAAGATGTTTTGTATTCTGAAAATCTTCATGTGGTTAAAATACATGTTCATGCATTAAGCATCTATGTAATCATATTTGTTTTTGCGGGGAATGCAATCATATATATTAAAAACTTGTGTGGCTTTAAAATGTGTTCATGTCTCAAAAATATGTTTGTGTAATTTTCAAAAAATATTTACTCATTTATAAAAATTTCATGTAAAATGGTACTCCCTCCGTCTCAAAATTCTTGTCTTAGATTTGTCTAGATATGGATGTATCTAATACTAAAACGTGACTTGATACATCCGTATTTAGACAAATCTAAGACAAGAATTTTGAGACGGGGGAATACCTAATTGGAAAAATATTCATGTAGTTAAAATTGTTCAGGGAAGAAACATGCAATTAAGAAGTGTTAGGTTTTCTTAAAAATGTGTTCATATAATTTTGAAAATTGTTCTGCCTTCTCAGAAACATTCACATATACATATAATTTGAAAAATGTTCACGTAAAATATATTTATTTTAGACAAACATAAAAATATTAAACCAAAAGAGAAACGGCAAAAGGTAAAATAAGGAAAAATAAAACAAAACCGAAAAAAGAAAGATAACAAGGAAAAAAACTTAAAAGAAAAAACCAAGGAACCTCTACCCAAATGGGCGTGACCCAGTGATCCACCTTATAGCATTCACAGTCATGAGAGAGACGCCTATTGTTTCTTGTCATGAAGTAGTGCTAGCAATTTGGTCGGACTTGGTCTGCTTCCTCTAATCTAAAAAGTTTTTGGGGCCCCAACTGTGATGGTTTGTGGGCAAGCAGCTAATTCTCTCAAATGGTTGACCTTAAAGTTTATCTAAGAACTTTGAGCTCGCAGCTGCTTCGAAGAATACAAAAATGTTGACCATGCAGATGGACGAGTTGGATCTCAATGGGTCCGATGATCGTACACACCGGTCCTTTGTTTAGATGTTGAAGCATTGGCGACCGAGATGGAGGCGGTTGATGGGGAGGAGCTGGCCGCGAAGTGAGTGAGGAGACACAGGCGGCCGGTCTAGGAGGCAAAATGCCATTTTGCATGGCCTACGGGAACTTTTGTGATAGGGTGCATGTAAAAACTATGGAGACACACCTCTTTTTGGTGGTGATTAGACGCTATGAAACATCGCATTTTAATTTACTCATATTGCTATGCATTTGGAATGAAAGAGGTCAGATCTGGACGGACTTTTGGAAAATATGCTTGGATGGCCGGCTCCCGTATCCATGTCCGCAGAGGAGTCCGTTGACAGATAGTGTGTCCCGTTTTAGATGACGGTGTTGGATATGCCCGGATAATCATATGGTCAATCCACCCGGCTTCAAAATCTAGACTTGGCATGGGTGTCTGTAATTTTTTGAATTTATTTCAGTCTTCTCAACGTTCATTTCTTCCACGGAGACAAGTCCGTCAATCTTAAGATTTATCGGCTTAGTCTTCACAATGGGGAGTAACTTAGGGTAGTAACATATGTGTTGTCATGCATCACTTTATTTATTAAGTTATAGACTCATATTTTCTTGATATGTGTGATGTTATAGTAACTAGTTATGTTACCACATGTCTTTCTTTCTTCATTAATTATATGCCGCATCATTTATTTTCTATATCTATATCTATATCTATATCTATATCAATATAAAAAGATCAAAGGGGCAGATGCAATACATCTTGACCATCTATTTGCGTTAATCCAACGGCCTTAATTCTCCCGATGGTGAGCGATTAAACACGTTTAGCACTAGCGTTGGACATTCCTTTCTCTCCTTGATCCCTTTCCTTTCTCATCTAACGATAGAAAGGAAATACTAAACTGCCTCCCTACACCGCCTGGACGCCGCCGCCTTGCTCCGCCCCAATCCCCTCCGTAAGCCGCGCCTTCACGCCGTCCGCGACGACGCCGCCTCGCTCCCTTCACGCCGTCGGCGACGACGCCGCCCCGCTCCTCTCCGTCGCGGTGCCTTCACGACGCCGCTCCGCTCCGCCCTGATCCCCTCCGTATGCCGCGCCCCGCCTTGCTCCGCCCCAATCCCCTCCGTACGCCGCGCCTTCACGCCGTCCGCGACGACGCCGCCTCGCTCCCTTCACGCCGTCGGCGACGACACCGCCCCGCTCCTCTCCGTCGCGGTGCCTTCACGACGCCGCTCCGCTCCGCCCCAATCCTCTCCGTCGCCGCACTGTCACGGCCTCGCCCCCATCACACCGAGCCGCAGCACCTCCCCGACGTCGCCCGCACCCACCACCTCCTACAACACCTGCTCGGGCCGCACTCGGGGACGACGCCTACTCCTAGGCCAGGCGGGGACGGCGCCTTCTACATCGCCTCGACGACCGTCTGGTACGCTGCCTCCTACATAACCTGAAAGGCGTCCATTCACATCTCCGCCTTCAAACACGCAGCAGGTCTTTCATCTCTGCGTTCTTTCATCTCTATAAGTACAGGAATCCAGATATACATGTAACATGTTTGCACTTTTTTTGTCGAGTGTCATAACAAATAGGGCTGGTCTAATAATTTATTAAGGGAAATAATGCATACTAACCAAGGCCTCTATCTTGTAAGAATATCCATGTGATTAGGATCGTCATGCTGTACGCAATATTGGCCTCTTGCACTTTATTAGCATAACATTTTGTGGGTGTTCCATAATCTATACCCAAACAAATTAGCATTATTAGTTTAGAAAGCAGACTCGGTGAATTAGTACAACTATATATGGACTACATGATTCATCTCCGCCGAAAAGCCAGTTTAAAAACATCTTCCATCGGTGATTTGCATTGATCACGTTATACTGATTTTGTTCTTCCTCACACCTCAAGCATCTATGCAAAATAGTTATTCCTCACGTTATACTGATTTTGTTCTTCTCCCTCGCAATCAGCTAATCGTGGCCACTTTGGGCATCTTACAAGAGCCGCCTCGCTCCCTTTGGGCAGAGCTGACCGGGGATAATAATCACATGGATGATGATAAGAAGGCGCAGGGCAATCAAGGCAAACAAGGATGGTATGCACGGATGTCTGACGATAAAAAGGCTGAATACCTCGAGAAGCGGCGTCAGGCACGTGCTGACAAGAAGGCTGCAACTCTTATTGCTGTGAAATGTCAGCAACTATCTCAAGACCATCCTTCTATTCTGTCTCCGGAACGTACACCATTCAGCAATATAACCAACACACACAAATATGGTACATTCCTTACCTCCGGAACTTTACTTCTTCATTGCTTCATGGAGGATGTAGTCATGATTGTTCTGTTTCCTTCACTCTTTTTTGCCATGTATAGTGAGTACACCTGCAAGCTCTGGGAGTACTGCTCATCAACCTGCAGATAGCAATGTTCAATGCAAAAAACAAGGTGGGGGTGGTATGCCCGTATGTCCCAAGAGAAGAAATCAGAGCACCTGGAGAAGCTCCGTATGGCCCGACTAGAAAAGAAAGCTATAGAAAAAAGTGTGAATGTTGATGTACCTCAATCCCCTGCCACTCAGTTTTCCACAGGTAACATTCCCCTATCTGCTATATATTCATTGCCTTGGCTGTCAGACGATGTAATCATATATTTTGTCTCTTTCATTCCTCAATTTTGCCATATGGAAAGTAAGTACAGCAGCAGCCTCCGGTACTACTGATCATCAACCTATAGAGACATGCAAAAATCAAAGTGGACATGGGTGGTATTCCCGTCTGTCCCAAGAGAAGAAAGCGGAACACCTAGAGAAGCTCTGGATAGCCCGACTAGAAAAGAAAGCTGCAACAAAAAGTTTGGGTGTTGATGTATCTCAATTCCCTGCTCCTCAAGTTTCCACACGTAATATCTCATATCTGTGTTATTCATTGCCTTCGAGTGTGTCTGCACCAATCGAAAATGTAATCTATGTGATCTCTCACTGATTTTCTTATCTTCAAGTTGCAGCTTGTACGGTGGGACACAAGAAACAAAGTGGTCATGGTTGGTTTGCTAGACTATCTGAAGATAAAAAAGAAGAATACCGGAAGAAGCGTAGGATGTCCCGGCAGGAAAAACAAAATGCGACTCTCCATGACGATGTTTCGCTTGGTAATATTACTAAATACGATGGTGGTATGCTAAACACGGAGGATGATGATGATAATGATTGGATGCACACTAATCTGAATTACCAATGAGCTAATCTGAATTGCCAGCAAGGTACAGTGCACGTTCAACATATACATGACATGCAAGGACAAGAAAGATTTCTGCCCAGAAGTTTTATATCTGGACAGTCCAGTGAAACGAAAGGTGTGTACTCACCCAAACTAATTTCGTCGTATATGTTGATTGCATGTCCTTTCCGAGTACATCTACCTAATTTCCCTGTACATGTATCTTGCCAGATGCATCTTCTGAGAAAAAACGACGTCGTATGAGGGAACAATATGCAAACATGCCAACGCATGACAAAGAGGTTGTGTTGTGTCGGAATCGTGCATATAAGATAGCACGATGGCATACTGGACCATTACACAACCAATCTAACACTACTGATGCCGCCGATGGATCAAAAACACACTCACCAAGTACACCTTCCATACCGATGACATGCATGCCTTCTGGTAATTCATCGTATATATGCCTTCTGGTATAGACTTAAGGTTGTTGACCCAAACCATTTAAACCACTTTCATTGTACCGCTTTATATGTATCCCAGATGCCATCCACACCGAGGAAGAGTTCGAAGTATCTGGAATTTTTGAGCCAATTCAACCCACTACTGAAATGGAAGGTATAATGTTCATATTTGTTTGTCCAGTATTACTTAATATGACTTCCGTTCATTCGCCATTATGCTCCTAGACTGCTTCGACGACATGCATGGGGAAGATATACTATACGATGATGATGACGAAGAATGCAGGATATTTACTGCACAGGGTGGGTTGTACAACAAATTTCAGTTACATTTCTGTTGCATACTCTTATTACTTTGCACATCACTGTCATTCTTGTCCATGACTTTGTAGGTCATCACTTCGAGTCATATAGAGTGACAGCTACTGCTGATTTGGGTATACAGAATGATGACCCTTATGACAATATCTACAAAAAACTACCGAAGAGGCATCATGTTTTGAAGACAGTGAGTGACTGCGACTACTGTGGAGCAATGAGATTCCAATATGAGGGTCCAGCCTTCTGTTGCAGAAAAGGAAAGGTCAA
The DNA here is from genome assembly GCF_003073215.2 of Triticum urartu. NCBI lineage: Eukaryota > Viridiplantae > Streptophyta > Magnoliopsida > Poales > Poaceae > Triticum > Triticum urartu. The sequence continues at coordinate 624,066,778 of NC_053024.1, forward strand.
ATTATTTATCCCAGATGTTCCTCAAGAGTTGCAACGGTTGTTTACAAGTCAAGATGATGATGATGCAAAATATTTTAGACAACACATTCGGTATTTTAACTCACACTTCTCCTTCACAAGTCTTGGAGTCACCCTTGACCATCAGGTTAGCAGCGCGGCCAGGACTGGGATATACACATTCCGTGCGCATGGTCAGTTGTATCACCGTCTAGACCATTTGGTACCTGCTGGTCAAGGACCTAGGCATTTGTAGTTGTACATTTTTGATACAGATGACACCTTGGAGCATAGGGTGAAGCGGTCTCCAGATCTTGATATCAATCTCATACGAAAGATTTTGCGGATACTAGCCAACAATCCCTATGTGGACATATTTAAGAGCATCGGTTCTGTTCCAAACCTGGCAGAGTATAGGATTTCTTTAAACACAGATATAAAACTGGATCAGCGAAGGTACAATGCTCCTACAACTTCTCAGGTGGCTGCGATGTGGGTTGAAGGGAGTGACCCACAGAACACCTTTGATAGAAGTGTTATTGTGTATGGAAAAGGGGACCGTCCTGTATATATCAGAGCATACTATGGATGCTATGATCCTTTGGCGTATCCATTATTTTTTCCCCGCGGGGAGACAGGATGGAACCGTTTCATGCCGTATGATGGACTAGCTACTGTTCAAACAAACCGTGAGGATGACACCGGTGAGGTACCGCCTTCTCTTCCTCAGGCTAACGAGGATGACACACATGATGAAGGATGTGAGGTTCCAGCAGGTAATTATAGGGTTGTTGTAATATCAGAAGTAGTGTGTTAATGGTTTTCTTTGATCTTTCATTTTCAGCCTTTGCTAATCGTTTGTTTTCACCAACCATCTTGTAGATGACAACGAGAGCCAGGATGAAGATGGGGTTGTGGAGTCCAGGAAATTTGTCAGCGCACGCGAGTACTATTGTTTTTCAAGCTACAGGTTAGGAAAGGACTTTTTAACATCATCTTGTTCGGTCATCGCCTTCTCCAGCAGTGGGCTGTTGATATGTACATAAAGATGGAGACTATGAGGCTTGATTTCTATTCAAAACCTCAGAATCAGAAGCTCATATGCGCTGAACTCTATCAGGTAATGTTTGCCATTGTGCTATCAACAATAACTTGATAATATGATTGTTTGAACAATTTTTGCCATAGTGATATTTTTAATAATTGATGTTGCCTCGACATTATGTGTTTTTGATATATGGTTTACTAGACCTGCATAGAAACATGTTTTTATTCATTTACTTCTTAAGGTGTTGTTGATGTCATTGAGGTTGGCGAGACACGTGCTTCTCATGTTGGCAAGAGAATCATTCTTCCACGTACTTTTCCTGGAGGTGATAGAGATATGCAACGGCGATTCCTTGATGCGATGGCTATTGTGCAACGATTTGGGAAACCAGATTACTTCGTCACGATGACTTGCAACCCGTACTGGGAGGAAATAACTTCCAACCTTGCACCCGGGCAGACACCGCAAGACCGCCCAGACCTGGTGGCTAGGGTATACAGGGCCAAGTTGAGAGATATGAAAGATCTTTTGATCAAGAAAAAATACTTTGGCACGGTTGCTGCTTATGTTCATGTTACCGAGTTTCAGAAAAGGGGGCTACCACATGAGCACTTCCTTTTGATCATGGACACAGATAGTAAGCTAACAAACCCTGATGGTTATGACAGAGTCATATCGGCTGAGATTCCTGACAAGGACAAGTACCCTATACTGCATGCTCTGGTGATCAAACATATGCTCCATGGACCATGTGGTACTCTCAAGAAAAATTGTCCTTGCATGATAGATGGAGAATGTCGTTTTCACTATCCTCGACAGTTTTGTGCCGCTACGCAACAAGGAAAGGACTCATATCCGATCTATAGGAGAGATGATGGCCGACGCGTAAAAGTCAGGGGTGCTGTGTTGGATAATAGATGGGTGGTCCCTTACAACCCTGGTTTACTTATGCGGTATAACTGTCACATCAACGTTGAAGCTTGCTCAAGCATCAAAGCTGTTAAATATCTTTTCAAATACATCTACAAAGGACATGATCGTGCATCCTTCTCAGTTGATTCTGCAGGAAATGATGATAGTGTAATAAATGAGATTCGGCAATATAGAGATGCAAGGTTCATATCACCACCGGAGGCTATCTATAGGATTTGTGCTTTCCCGATGTTTGGTGTTTCGCCAGCTGTTCTTCAACTCCAGCTCCACTTACCCAATATGCATACTGTTGCATTCAAAGGGTCTGATAACCTAGAGGATGTCATCACACGCCCGTCTTCTAAAACTATGCTGACGCAATATTTCAAGATGAACCAGGAGGACCCTTATGCACGGAATTTCTTGTACAAAGAGTTCCCGGAATACTTTAGATGGATTAAAGGTAAAAAGAAGTGGCAAAGAAGAAAACAGAGGGGACGCGGACAAGTTGGTAGAATTGTGTATGCGAACCCTGCTGAAGGTGAGAGGTACTACTTGAGGGTGCTACTAAATCATGTTAGAGGTGCAATTTCATATGAGGATTTGAAAACTGTAAATGGAAAGATTTGCTTGACCTTTAGAGAAGCGTGTGAGCAGAGAGGCCTTATAGAGACTGACAAATCCCTTGACGACTGCCTGATTGAGGCTGCTACTTTCCAGATGCCTTCTGCTCTAAGAAGGCTTTTTGCGACTATTTTGGTGTTCTGCGAGGCGACCAACATCAAGGAACTATGGGACAAACATCTGGAGGTGATGACTGAGGATTATCGTCGTATCCAGCCCAACCAAGCAACATTAGAGCAGATGGTGCTTAGAGACATCAGGGATTTGATTCATTCGATGGGTAAGGATATTAAAAGTTACGGCCTTCCAGAGGTGGTTGAAACAGACGGCGATCATTCTAGCGACAACTTGAGAGAGGTTCGGGAGGAATTGTCAGTCGGTGTGGACTAAGATCATCTAGATTTGTTTACTTCTTTGAACACTGAGCAGCGAGCTGGATTTGATGAAATATTGGATCACGTGGTCAACAATAGGAGCCAAATATTCTTTGTTGATGGTCCAGGTGGCACGGGGAAAACTTATCTGTATAAAGCACTTCTTGCTAGGGTACGTTCGCTTGGACAAATAGCTATTGCAACTGCTACATCTGGTATAGCTGCATCGATCATGCCCGGTGGACGAACCGCCCATTCCAGGTTCAAAATACCGATTAGGCTCACAGACAACAGCATGTGCAGTTTCACCAAGCAGAGTGGTACTGCGGAGCTGCTTCGTAGGGCATCGTTGATAATATGGGATGAAGTTGCCATGACAAAGCGTCAAGCAGTAGAGGCACTTGATAGGTCACTACAAGATATCATGGGAAGTGATTTGCCTTTTGGGGGGAAGGTTGTTGTGTTTGGAGGAGATTTTAGGCAGGTCCTTCCTGTGGTGACACGTGGGACAAGAGCACAGATCACTGACGCAACACTACTGAGATCTTATCTATGGGAGAAGATTAAGAAAATACGACTGATGCGTAATATGAGAGCACAAACTGACCCCTGGTTCTCCAAATATCTCCTAAGAATTGGGAATGGAACGGAGGAGACGATTGGTGATGATTATGTGCGTCTTCCTGATGACATTGTGATAGGGTACACTTCCACAGAAGAATCGATAAAGAAGCTTATCGAAGAAGTCTTCCCATCACTGCATGAGAATGCTGCATCTGGAGCCTATATGAGCACACGTGCTATCCTTTCTAACAAGAATGAGCATGTGGACGACTTGAACGAAAAGATGATTGACAAATTTCCTGGCCAAGAAAAGGTATACTATAGCTTTGACTCCGTCGATGATGATGCACACAATAACTATCCAATTGACTATCTAAACTCGATCACCCCAAATGGCTTGCCCCGGCATGTTCTGAAAATCAAGGTCAATTGTCCTGTCATTTTGCTCCGAAATCTCGATCCTCACAATGGGCTATGTAACGGAACAAGATTGATGATTAGAGCGTTCCAAGACAATGCAATAGATGCCGAGATTGTTGGTGGACAACATGCTGGAAAGAGAGTGTTCATACCTAGGATTCCTTTGGCACCCTCCGAAGACATATCACTTCCTTTCAAGTTGAAGAGGAAACAATTCCCGATTCGCTTGAGTTTTGCAATGACCATAAACAAAGCCCAGGGGCAAACTCTACCAACTATTGGTATTTACCTTCCTGAGCCCGTCTTCTCACATGGCCAGCTATATGTTGCACTGTCAAGGGGAGTTTCAAGGCAGACCACTAGGATTTTGGCCAAGCCAAATAAGGACATAGATCCCACAGGGAAAAGCACCAAAAACATTGTGTATAGAGATGTTTTGGAGGGATGATTCAGGTTTGTCATCCATAAATATTGTTGTCGATTTCTACTATTGGGCGTGTATTTGTAATACTTTTTAGAACTAACATCATATATGTGTTTCTAGATGCATATTTTCGTCATTACACATCATGTTGGCAGGATACATAAGCCATCTTCTGTAAGCTGCATTGCGAAACATCTTATCGTTCAAATTTAGCTCTTAAGTATTTGTTGGTGAGCCGAGCAGTCCCATTTATTCATGGTTGAAAACCTTTGTTGTGATCACACATGCTCCATCCTACATGATTATGATTCCTGAATTAATCACTAATTATCCTGTTATGACCAACACTTATCTCAGTAACACTTATTATTTGCTGTAGCAGCATTGCCACGTTGGTTTTCTTTTAGGCAAATTCGTACTTCCGCTCTTGTCAGTCCAACATTTTTTAAATCTACCTCTACATACAAATTTAAAAGGTCCATCTTATCTTATGTCCAGTTTGCAATATACAGAGCAGTTGCACACATGACTCCTTAGGGAAGTTTAGAATTTTTGAATTCATATTGCTGAAGTGTGGATGCAAGTTTCAGTGTGATATGGTGCTTCTAATTACTGTATTGGACTGACAAGACCTGTCGATCTGTGTTGCGACTAATGAAGATGTACATCATGCAGTGGGGAGATGCACAAGAGTTCAAGCATTCTGTATGGATATTATAGATTTCTCGGCACTACCAGATCTGCAGCATTTTACCTATTCTGGTCCTCATTGGCTTCTTTGTAATGACATCATTTTTTAGAAGGCCCAGGCTTCTATTGATTCCTCTGTTCAGTTCCTTTTTATAGGAGAAGGTTGATTTTTCAGATTTGTCCCTGCTTGCATGCAGGGGACTTTGTTTTCTTATTTAAGAATTATGGTTAATATATATTTTCTCCTTCAATAGAAACTTTGTTATATAAATGTACATGTATCGATGTAGTAAGTATTGGAATGTTGGCCATTTCCTCTGTCAGAAGTGAATAACCAAAAATAAAGAAGATTACTCCCAGCACGACATTTGTATCTACATATTTTACATATATTGTTCGAGCATGATTTTGAGGCTCTGGCTAGCATCCTGATTGCCAATTTTGATACACAAGCTTGGATTTCGAAAATTGTTAATCAAACCTTTCATTCGATCAATTGTCCGAACGGTTTCGCACACATGGTCGTGTTATGATGTGCATTTTGCAAAATTTTCTGGACCTGAAAAAAGCTCGCTAAGCAGTCGTGCCAGAACTTGAAGACAGCTTGCTGGATGTACATTACTACAGACCAAAAAATAGAAATTCAGAATCCACTGTATTTTTCACTTACGCTGCTCGCCAGGTCCACTCCCCACTCATATCAGGAGTAGAGAACCTGGGAGTCACAAACATCCTTTCTTCAACCAATTCTAAATAGCCAAATATCCTTCTGTTGGTCGTTGCGTTGCTTCGGGTGTCAACAGCGGACGCTGATGCTGCCGCTCCGTCTTCATCAACTGGGTGCAACTCCTTCTGTTATCCTCATGCGCAGAAGAAAATCAACAACAAAGCGGCATGGCCTTAAACTGGATGTGCAAAGCATTGATAAGAGGAAAGGATTACTGGTAGTATTTTGCATCAAATAGACGATAATTGTTGGTTGGATACACCATGCAACTAGCGCCCTTTCTTTTATATAATATATAATAATAATAACAAACAGCTGGCCCTTTCTTTTATGGCTTTATGTAGTTGGGCCAGGTCCACTTTGGCCCCATCGGGTGTTACGAGATCGTTCGTCCGCTGCCGTAATGTTCGTGTAAGAATCAAGAATCAGTCAGCCGCCGCAGTCACCGGGATTGCATGCCCTCGAGCGAGGCCACGCTTTCGCCAAGCTCTCCTGCCATATAAGCGCGCAAGGGATCTGAGCGCGTCCCTTCAACACATCCATCTTCTCGAACAAATTAGACAAGATTACAAGATTTCTCTTCCTCTTCTTAATTCCCTTGTCCCTTCGGTTTTCCCCAAAGACATGGCTGACTTCTCTCATCGATGTGAGTATATGATTACATAGATGCGATTTTCTGTATTGCCATTGAACCAATGTTTGTGCAAGACATGTTCTCTGGTGTTGAATTTGCAGTTTGATCCCATGCTTTACTGCTACGCAATTTACTTATTACTTTTTATTGGATATCATCTTTCTCACAACACGAAGGCAGTTATAAAATGCCTTGTCAAATCTTGGTTCTCAATTCTTCTATCTGATATATGTGTAGGGTCTAGCCCGTTGACACAAGCATTTTCTATCCTGGTTCCATCTCCCACAGGTATAGAAGCGCATCCTTGTTCCTAGAGAACAACTCATACGTTGTTCTTCAGTTATGTCTCTATGTATATAAATGGACATGTTTGTCCATCTTTGTTTTTGCTTTTGAAATTGTACATCGAAACGAAAAATGGTCCAAAGCATCCTGGCCTAAGGAAGTTTTGTGTTTAGGCCAGAATTTTTTAATTTTTTTCTATCTCACCATGCTATTATTCTTGCATTTTAGTATATTTGTTTTTTCTTACTTTACGCATACTTTCCCGTTGCATTGCCAGTTGTGGATGACGTGTTCAAGAACTCGCATGGCTCAAACACTGGTAAGCTCATATAATCAATATATATATATATATATACCCCAGTTCCTTCGGAAATGGTAAGATCTTTGGCGCAAGAAGAAGGGGCGACCCATATCATCTTGACTTGGTTCTGCTTCCCCTCTTTTTTTAAGAATATATATATATATATATATATATATATATATATATATATATATATATATATGGCAACGTATCGTGTGAAAACGCTTCTTCTGTGAAAATCTGAAAACTTTCCATCCTATCCATCAGATGTAAAATGAACAGATTATATGAGAGGTGGGATTCCCTTAGCCCCACTTAAACGTGTTTGACAGATAACCCCCTGCCAAGTCTTAATCTTGTTGTACAACTACATCTCCTACCTCCGAACCGATCTAATCCATATCAAAAAAAAAATCACCGCCGGAGTTCCATAAAAAAATCACCGCCGAAGCTCGCCGGAGACCCGGCGCTCATGGACGTCGATGACCATCGGGCTGGACGCTGGAGACCCCTGTGATTTTCTGTACATACTAGGAGAAGCTATGCATGACCTCCGGTAGCTGCGCACAAATGCTCCGGCGTGAGACTCAGCCGAGGCGTGAAGCTGATTTGGACTTTGCAACAATGGTCAGTTGGAAGCGGGATTGGATCACTAATGCCTCTCAGAGTTGCAGATGATACTTTGTCACGCAATCAGCTTCTTCCAATCAATCTGAATCCTCAACAAACTTCTTGTAATCAATTTCAGATTCAATGAAATTAGGGGCTGCGAGATCCTGTGTAATGGAACTTGTAGGTCAGTTGTAACAAAATTCAGATTCACGATACAATTTGTTTACACTTGCCGAGCGGACTATAGACCAAATAAATACTACGTAGTAAACAAGCGGGAAATTGAGCAGAGATATGAACTCTAGGTGCAGATCTCAACTAACTAAAGAAAGCAACTAAGCTAATTTTCTGTAGAGAAGTTCCTGAGCCCTCTCGTGCCCTGCGACATGTGAGCCAGGGGCCTGTTGTGGTCTCCCTCGGAAGCAGCGAGGGCGTGTCTCAGTCGCCGTTTAGAACAGCCCGCCATGTAGCACTTGCTCGCCGGCCACCGCCGTTTTCAGGAATTGCCGTTCTACAAGTTGGTCGGCTGTGACGCCCCAGATTTAATCGTACACTAATCATACACGCAAACGTGTACGATCAAGATCAGGGACTCACGGGAAGATATCACAACACAACTCTACAAATAAAAAAAAGTCATACAAGCATCATATTACAAGCCAGGGGCCTCGAGGGCTCGAATACAAGAGCTCGATCATAGACGAGTCAGCGGAAGCATCCATATCTGAGTACAGACATAAGTTAAACAAGTTTGCCTTAAGAAGGCTAGCACAAACTGGGATACAGATCGAAAGAGGCGCAGGCCTCCTGCCTGGGATCCTCCTAACTACTCCTGGTCGTCGTCAGCGGGCATCACGTAGTAGTAGGCACCTCCGGTGTAGTAGGAGTCGTCGTCGAAGGTGGCGTCTGGCTCCTGGGCTCCAACATCTGGTTGCGACAACCAGGTAGAAGGGATAGGGGAAAAAGAGGGAGAAAGCAACCGTGAGTACTCATCCAAAGTACTCGCAAGCAAGGAGCTACACTACATATGTATGCATTGGTATCAACTGGAATAAGGCTATCATATGTGGTCTGAACTGCAGAATGCCGGAATAAGAGGGGGATAGCTAGTACTTTCGAAGACTACGCTTCTGGCAGCCTCCATCTTGCAGCATGTAGAAGAGAGTAGACTGAAGTCCTCCAAGTATCATCACGTAGCATAATCCTAACGGATGATCCTCCCCTCGTCGCCCTGTGAGAGAGCGACCATCGGTTGTATCTGGCACTTGGAAGGGTGTGTTTTATTAAGTATCCGGTTCTAGTTGTCATAAGGTCAAGGTACAACTCCAAATCGTCCTGTTACCGAAGATCACGGCTATTCGAATAGATTAACTTCCCTGCAGGGGTGCACCACATAACCCAACACGCTCGATCCCATTTGGCCGGACACACTTTCCTGGGTCATGCCCGGCCTCGGAAGATCAACACGTCGCAGCCCCACCTAGACCAACAGAGAGGTCAGCACGCCGGTCTAAACCTAAGCGCCCAAGGGTCTGGGCCCATCGCCCTTAGCACACCTGCACGTTGCGTGGGCGGCCGGAAGCAGACCTAGCCTAGTGGCGTTCCAGTCCAATCCGGCGCGCGCCGCTCCGTTGCTGACGTCATGAAGGCTTCGGCTGATACCACGACGTCGAGTGCCCATAACTGTCCTTGCGTAGATGGTTAGTGCGTATAGGCCAGTAGCCAGACTCAGATCAAATACCAAGATCTCGTTAAACGTGTTAAGTATCTGCGAACGCCGACCAGGGCTAGGCCCACCTCTCTCCTAGGTGGTCGGAACCTGCCCTGTCGCTCCGCCTCAAAGATCCACTCGCGGGTGCTCCTACGAGCCGACCCGTCTTTAATCACCACATGTATCATGTATAAAGTAAATAGTATATACCCGTGATCACCTCCCGAGTGATCACGGACCGATAGTATAGCACATCAGATGGACAAGAATGTAGGGCCACAGATGGAAATACTAGCATTTTCCCCGGTGTTTCGCGTTTTCGCACAGATGAAACAGAGGGGGAAAGTTGCGTGTTCGCTATGCTAGGGATGCGTGGCGGATAAACAGGCTGCGTATTCAAATTCGTCTCGTCGTTCTGAGCAACTTTCATGTATAAAGTATTTTCATCCGAATTACGGATTAAAAGATATGATTTTTTTAAAGATTTTACTAATTTCTAGAATTCAATTAATTATTTAATTTAATTGAAACAGGATTAATGACATCAGCATGATGTCATGTTGATATCAGCAGTCAACAGGGGTTGACTAAGTCAAACTGACATGTGGGTCCAGTGGGACCCACCTGTCATACTCTGTTTTAGGTTAACTAGGATTTAGCTAAACTAATTACCATTTAATTAATCTAACTAGTTAATTAAATTAATTAAACAGGATTAATTAACTTAATTAATTAATTAATTAATAATTAATTTTATTTATTTATTTTCTTCTTCTTCTTATTTTTTTTATATAAAAAAAATGTTCTGGGCAGGGCCCATGTGTCATAGGCCCACGGGGTCTATGCGGGTTAGCGGGCGCGCAAGCGTGCGGGTGCGGACGAGGGGGCGCTGGAGGTGCCCGACCCGGACGAGGGCCAGCGGGCACGGAGGGGCGCCGGGCGCCGGAGATGGCACCGGCGAGGCCATGGCGGGGCAGCACCGGGGCTGGGCGGCGCAGGCTGGGGGGGTGGTGCGACCGGGCCAGCGCGGGGCAGCACGACGATGCGGGACCCGAACAGCGCGGACGCGCGGTGAGCGGCGCCCGCTGCGGAGCAGCAGCAGCAGCAGCAGGGCTGCACAGCGGAGGGAGAGCGGCGGCAGGTGAGCGGGACGAGCCGGGCGGGGCTTGGCACACACCCGGACGGCGACGGACGTTGCGGGGCACGAGCGGGGCGGCAGTGTCCGCGAGCACGGGCGAGCACGGCGGCGCCACGACGAGCTAGCAGGCGGGTGAGGAAGGCAGAGAGGAGAAGGGGGAGGGACGAACGGCGAAGCTCACAGGGGGGGTTCGTGGGGTGGGCAGCGGGGGTGCGAGGTGGAGGTCGGGGACGTCGCAGTGGAGAGGAGGCAGGCCGGCGATGGCGTCCGGCGTCTTGGTGCGGGGCGGGGTCGGCGAGCTCCGAGGCACCCGCGTGCGGTCGTCGCGGCGAGCGAGGGTGACGGGGTCGGAAACGGGTGGCGCCGGCTTCAGGTGGGGGGTCGCGCGAGGAAAGGAGAAGGGGGGGGGCGAGAAGGCAACGGCGATGGTGATCCGGGGCGGTGGCGTCGCGAGGTGGGGGGGAGCGGGCTCGTCCCTGATCCAGATCGGATCGGGAAGGGAAGAGGAGAGGCGTGGGGAGGGGGGGAGTGATGCGTGGGCTAGGGTTTCCAGGGGGAAGTGGATAAGAGGGAGTGGGGGAGTGGCCGGCTGGGCCTGGTGGTGGCCCAGTTGGGCCTGGGGTCAGCTGGGCCAAAGCCCGGGGGGTTCTCTTCTATTTTTATTTTTTTGTCTTTTGTTTTTTTCTGTTTTATTTCTTTTCTTTTATTTATTTTCCTTTTCTATTTTAATTCAACTTAGGGCATTTAAGTATTTTATAAATTTGTGTTTTCTTTACTATAATTACCGATGCAATATTAGACATAGCCAGAACATTTTATTTTAATATTTGAAAACTTTTGTTGTTGACTTTAAATTTAAGTTTGAATTTGACACGATTTCGAATTATCCCGAGATTAGTAATAGTAATCGCAGATGTCATGGCATCATTAGGAGAGTTTTACTGTAGCCAAATTATCCGGGCGTTACAAATCTCCTCCACTACAAGAAATCTCGTCCCGAGATTTAGGAGGTAGAAGGAAACAGTGCAGGGTATTCATCGCGAAGACGATCCTCGCGTTCCCAGGTGGCTTCGTCTTCAGAGTGATTCGACCACTGGACTTTGAGGAATTTGATCGCCTTCTGACGTGTGCGGCGTTCAGCTTGGTCAAGAATGCGGACCGGACGCTCTTTATAAGAGAGGTCCTGTTGTAATTCGAGCACTTCATGATCCACCGCTCGGATTGGATCCTTGAAGCAACGGCGGAGTTGTGACACATGGAACACATCGTGAACCTGAGAAAGGTTCGGCGGAAGCTCCAGTTGATATGCCACCTTTCCACGCCTTTCGAGAATAGTGAAGGGACCGATATAGCGAGGAGCTAGCTTGCCCTTGATCCCGAAGCGGTGAGCACCCTTCATTGGTGTAACTCGAAGATAAGCCTTTTCGCCAGGTTGATAGACCATGTCTTGGTGATGACGGTCATACTGACTTTTCTGACGTGACTGAGCAGTCTTGAGATTCTCGCGAATAATGCGAACTTGTTCTTCGGCCTGTTGGATAATATCCGGACCGAAGAGTGGATGTTCCCCAGTTTCTGACCAGTTCAGAGGGGTTCGACACTTTCGTCCATATAGCACTTCGAAGGGGGACATCTTCAGACTAGCTTGATAGCTATTATTATAAGAGAACTCGGCATATGGAAGAGATTCCTCCCATTTCTTGCTGAATGATATTACACAAGCTCGAAGCATGTCTTCGAGAACTTGGTTGACACGTTCAACCTGTCCTTGCGACTGAGGATGAAATGCAGTACTGAACGACAGATGAGTTCCCATAGCTTCTTGGAAACTCGCCCAAAACCTTGAAGTGAATAAGCTGCCACGGTCTGAACTGATAACCAGTGGGATACCGTGAAGTGAAACAATTCTGGCCATGTAGAGAGTAGCAAGCTGACTAGCAGTGATTGTCTCTTTGACCGCCAGAAAATGGGAAACTTTGGAAAGCCGGTCAATGACAACAAGAATAGCATCATTACCTTTCTGCGATTTGGGAAATCCAGTGACGAAGTCCATTTCAACATGGTCCCATTTCCATTCAAGAATAGAGATAGGTTGCAGAGTTCCGGCAGGCCTTTGATGCTCTGCTTTGATTCGGCGACAAACGTCACACTCAGCAACATAACGAGCAATGTCCTGCTTCATATTAGACCACCAGAATCTTTGACGAATATCCTGGTACATCTTTGTACTGCCAGGATGGATGGACAGAGGCGTATCATGAGCTTCTTGCATAACCCTTTTAGTCTTATCCAGGTTTTTCTTCGAACATGGTACCACTAGGCGGCCTTTGAAATACAAGGCGCCATCATCGGCGATAGAGAAGAATGAGGGCTTTCCTTCTGCTAGAGGGCGTTTAATCTTATGGACTTCAGAGTCATAACCTTGTATAGTCTTTATACCAGCTACGAGATCTGGTACGACAGCCGGGGTATTTAGAGAACCCTTAGTAACAACAAGAAGATTCATCTTGCGGAACTCCGGGGGAGGGGGAGCGAGTGCTCCAGGAGGAACAATATGGAGGTTCAGCTTTCTAAATTCTTCGACAAGCGAGGGATGAACTTTATGAACCTGGAGGTGGTTGCAGTAAGACTTGCGGCTCAAGGCATCGGCCATTACATTAGCCTTGCCGGGGGTATAAGATATACCCACGTCAAAGTCTGCAACAGTCTCCATCCATCTTTGCTGACGTAGGTTCAAATCTGGCTGAGTAAACAGATACTTCAGACTTTGATGGTCGGTGAAGATCTCGCAACGATTACCGAGAAGGTAATGTCGCCACTGCTTCAGTGCATGAATGACAGCAGCAAGCTCGAGGTCGTGAACCGGGTAGTTTTCTTCGTGAGGGCGCAATTGACGAGAGGCATAAGCAATCACTCTGCGCTCCTGCATTAGGACACAGCCTAATCCTTGGCGGGAAGCGTCGCAGTAAATGACGAAGACCTTCTTAGTATCAGGTGGTGCAAGCACGGGGGCAGAAGTCAACTTGTCTTTGAGCGCCTGGAAACTTTCCTGACACTTGTCTGTCCAGTCAAACTTGACACCCTTATGCAACAAATTAGTCAGAGGCCTGGCAATCTTGGAGAAGTTCTCGACGAATCGACGGCAATAGCTGGCGAGACCAAGAAAACTTCGGACTTGCTTCACATTCTTCGGAGGAGTCCAATCGAGAATAGCCTGAACTCGTTCAGGGTTGACGGCAATACCATCTTTGGAGATGACATGCCCAAGATAGGTTACTTTGGGGAGCCAGAATTCACACTTGGAATACTTAGCATACAGCTGATGCTCCCGAAGCTTTTCCAGCACAAGACGAAGATGTTCAGCATGTTCCGCCTTGTTCTTGGAAAATACAAGGATATCGTCCAAATAAACCACGACGAACTTGTCGAGGTAATCCATGAATATATAATTCATCAGACGAGAGAAGGTGGCTGGAGCATTCGTTAAGCCGAATGACATGACGGTGTACTCGTATGATCCATACCGAGTCACGAAGGCGGTTTTTGGGATGTCCTCTTCACGAACACGGATCTGGTGGTAACCCAACCTCAAGTCGAGTTTGGATAACACTGATGAGCCAGCCAGTTGATCATAAAGATCATTGATCCGAGGAAGAGGGTATTTATTCTGAATGGTAGCTTGGTTTATAGGACGGTAGTCTTGGACCAATCGGTTTGTCCCATCCTTCTTCCTAACAAAGAGAGAAGGTGCTCCCCAAGGAGAGCAACTTGGGCGAATGAAACCTTTGACAAGAGATTTGTCGATTTCCTCCTTAAGCTCAAGGAGTTCATGCGGCGGCATCTTGTAGGGTTGTTTAGCTATAGGGGTAGTGCCGGGTTTCAAGTCGATGATGAATTCGACAGCTCTAGCAGGGGGAATCCCTGGAAGTTCTTCTGGGAAGACATCTTGGAATTCACGAACGACGGGAATGTTTTCAATGCCCTCGAGTGGTGCAGCGTTCAACGCATTCAAGGCATAAAGTCGTGCCTCGGCGTTCTGAACTAGATGAGCTTGGTAAGCTATTATTTCATCAGAAGGGTGTAGCAGATGGACGACCTTAGTGGCGCAAACTATAGAAGCAGTATGCGCTTTTAACCAATTCATTCCCAGAATGAGATCAATGCTACAGGACTTCAGTACGATGGGAGAGACAAGGAATTCCAGTCCTTCGATTTCTACAGGGACGCCGTTGCAAATCATGGAGGTTCGACACTGGCCCGCAGGGGTGTGTACTAATAGTGAAGCATTCATGTCCTCACATTTAATGTCGTGCAAGCATGCAAAACCTTCTGACATGAATGAATGCGATGCACCTGTATCAAATAAAACGGATGCTGGTACTGAATTTACGAGGAGGGTACCCATCACAGTAGCAGGCTGGTCTTGAGCTTCGCTCAGATCAACGTGGTTGGCATGAACACGACCATAAGACTTGGCATTGTTGCTGCGGGGCTGGTTGCTTCCACGGCCAGTTGCTGGAAGGGCCAGTTGATTCTGGTTCTGGTTGCATTCCCTAGCACGATGCCCTGGTTGTCCACACCTGAAGCACAACCCATTATTGGGAGTGGGAACAGGAGCTTGTGGTGGTGGAGCTGGGAGTCTTGGCTGCCTAGTCGGAGGAGCAGGCAGACGAGGTGCAGCATAGGTCTGCCTTGGAGTAGGTGCATCCGGCTGGTACAAGCTATTGGGAATCCATATCTTGCGCTTCTGCGAGGACGGGCCCGAAGAAGAGCCCGTGTCACGGTTGCGCCTGTGAGAGCTCTGGTATTCCTGCAGATCAGTTTCGACATTGATGGCTTTGTTCACCAGAGTGGCGAAATCAGCAAAGTCATGCACTAGTAGTGCGAGCTTGATGTCAGCTTGAAGGCCATCATGGAACTTCTCCTGTCTGCGTGCATCAGTTGCAATGTCTTCTTCAGCATAGCGGGACAAGTCAAGAAACTCCCGCTGGTAAGCTTCCACAGTTTTGTTGCCTTGGGTGAGGTTGTTGAACTCACGCTTCTTCCGGTCCATGACTCCCTGAGGAATGAAACGAGCACGGAAGGCAGCTTGGAAGTCTGGCCAGGTGATGATTGTTCCAGCTGGCAGTGTACGCCTGTGGCTGTCCCACCATTGAGCTGCGGGTTCCTTCAGGAAGAAGGAAGCAAAGGTGACATAGCTGGCAGGGGCTACCTCAGCAGACTCCATCTCATAGGTGATGTCACGGAGCCAGTCATCAGCATCCAGAGGCTGAGTTGAGCTGCGGTACACAGTTGGGTTCAGGCGCATGAAATCCTGCAGAGTTACTGGGGTTGGCTGCTGGTTCATATTGGGGCGAGGAAACTGAGCCATCATATTCTCCATGAACTGGCGATTCATCTCAAGCTGTTGGACCATACCAGCCATGTACTCAGGCGGTGGTGGGGCGTTGCCACCACGACCACGACCACCTGGTCTAACCATCCTGCTAATATTTAACAGGGGTAGTTCAGCATTGAGAAATTTGCAAAAAAAAACAAGAGTCATTCATGATGAAACATGCACAACGAAAGCAGCACGATAGATACTACATAGTAGTCGGCATATCTTACAAAAGAGATCATGCATAGAGTTTGTTACACAGTGTTCAGTACATAGGCTAAGATATCATAGGCGGCACACAGGCTCGCGGCGAATGCATCTAACCCTAATAAGTAAGTCTACGTCAGTCCCATGCGGTACTGCGGAGGTAGGTGTAGCCCGACAGCTGGTAATGACGCGAAGGGAAGACCTCCACGCGAGTAGCCTGGGGTCCGCGGATACTCTGGTGCGGAACCCGATGCACAGGTGGCAGGAGAGGACCAAGTGCAGGAGAGTAGCCTCCCACATCTGTCCAGCCGACGCCCTGGGGCATCACGGTCCTGGCAGGGTAGACCGCAGAACGCGACAGATCACCAGTTCGGACAGAGGGGTGCAACAGCGTCAGAGCACGGTACAGGTGCTGACGGGTGGTGTACAACTCGTGGCGAAGAGCTCGGTTAGCTCTATCCAGCCCATCAGCATGCAGAACCAGGTTCTGATGGTAGAAGGGCTCTCGGGTGACAGTGGAGTAGGCAGCAGTGTAGTATCCCTCCGCACCAACATCGGATGCGATAGCAATGTGCCTGAAGGGGGAGGTGTCCAACTCCTGATACTCTCCACGGAGACGTGTCAGAGCAGCATAAGCAGCATCGTGGACCGCCATATCGATAGTCACTCCAACACCATGAGCAGTGTGCAGCACGGTAGTGGAGTCATACTCCCGAGAGTAGAGGTGGACGATGGCACGGTACTGCTCCTGGTTGAAGTCCTGATACTCCTCATAGACGGTGTACTCAGGATGCCAGCGATAACCCACATAGGTCATCATCTCAACCAACACAGCAGGTGATCCTGAGGCACCAATGGCCGTCGTGTGGCGCACGACCTGCCTCGTGGGTTCCATCTGAAAACAAAGATGTTTTCACAGGAGTCAAATGACCATGTGGATAATGTTCAAGTACTACTCTAAAGAATAACTAGGGCTTATCCAACTTTGGGGTGAACGTGGTCACGGGATCCTAGTGTTAGAGTTAGTAAAATCGTTTAACCCGAGTAGGAGAGAGTTCGTAGTCCCAGAGTAAGGATCGAGGAGTAAAAGATCCTAATACCACCCAGATGGCGACGTGGGCCCATAAGGCACACAACCATGTTAGTAAAAGTTTTTGTAATGTCTAGACTCAACTTCGGCCAAGGAGTGTGGAAGGGGGATTCCTACAGGCAGTCGGCTCTGATACCAACTTGTGACGCCCCAGATTTAAACGTACACTAATCATACACGCAAACGTGTACGATCAAGATCAGGGACTCACGGGAAGATATCACAACACAACTCTACAAATAAAAAAAAGTCATACAAGCATCATATTACAAGCCAGGGGCCTCGATGGCTCGAATACAAGAGCTCGATCATAGACGAGTCAGCGGAAGCATCCATATCTGAGTACAGACATAAGTTAAACAAGTTTGCCTTAAGAAGGCTAGCACAAACTGGGATACAGATCGAAAGAGGCGCAGGCCTCCTGCCTGGGATCCTCCTAACTACTCCTGGTCGTCGTCAGCGGGCATCACGTAGTAGTAGGCACCTCCGGTGTAGTAGGAGTCGTCGTCGAAGGTGGCGTCTGGCTCCTGGGCTCCAACATCTGGTTGCGACAACCAGGTAGAAGGGATAGGGGGAAAAGAGGGAGAAAGCAACCGTGAGTACTCATCCAAAGTACTCGCAAGCAAGGAGCTACACTACATATGTATGCATTGGTATCGACTGGAATAAGGCTATCATATGTGGTCTGAACTGCAGAATGCCGGAATAAGAGGGGGATAGCTAGTACTTTCGAAGACTACGCTTCTGGCAGCCTCCGTCTTGCAGCATGTAGAAGAGAGTAGACTGAAGTCCTCCAAGTATCATCACGTAGCATAATCCTAACCGATGATCCTCCCCTCGTCGCCCTGTGAGAGAGCGACCACCGGTTGTATCTGGCACTTGGAAGGGTGTGTTTTATTAAGTATCACGTCCTGTTATCGAAGATCACAGCTATTCGAATAGATTAACTTCCCTGCAGGGGTGCACCACATAACCCAACACGCTCGATCCCATTTGGCCGGACACACTTTCCTGGGTCATGCCCGGCCTCGGAAGATCAACACGTCGCAGCCCCACCTAGACCAACAGAGAGGTCAGCACGCCGGTCTAAACCTAAGCGCCCAGGGGTCTGGGCCCATCGCCCTTAGCACACCTGCACGTTGCGTGGGCGGCCGGAAGCAGACCTAGCCTAGTGGCGTTCCAGTCCAATCTGGCGCGCGCCGCTCCCTTGCTGACGTCATGAAGGCTTCGGCTGATACCACGACGTCGAGTGCCCATAATTGTCCCCGCGTAGATGGTTAGTGCGTATAGGCCAGTAGCCAGACTCAGATCAAATACCAAGATCTCGTTAAACGTGTTAAGTATCCGCGAACGCCGACCAGGGCCAGGCCCACCTCTCTCCTAGGTGGTCGGAACCTGCCCTGTCGCTCCGCCTCAAAGATCCACTCGCGGGTGCTCCTACGAGCCGACCCGTCTTTAATCACCACATGTATCATGTATAAAGTAAATAGTATATACCCGTGATCACCTCCCGAGTGATCACGGACCGATAGTATAGCACAACAGATGGACAAGAATGTAGGGCCACAGATGGAAATACTAGCATCCTATACTAAGCAAGTAGGATTGCAGGTAAAGGTATCAACAGTAGTAGCAAGGACAGGCTATGCATCAGGATAGGAATAACGAAAACAGTAACATGCTACACTACTCTAATGCAAGCAGTATAGAGGAGAGTAGGCGATATCTGGTGATCAAAGGGGGGGGACTTGCCTGGTTGCTCTGGTAAGAGAGAGGGGTCGTCAACTCCGTAGTCATACTGGGTAGCAGCGGCGTCGGTCTCGGTGTCTAGCGAGAGAAGAGGGGGAAGAAACAATAAATATAATGCAAGCATATGCATAGTGATGCATGACATGACAAGTAACGGCGTTAGAGGTGCCCTAACGCGGTAGTAGGTGATACCGGTGAAGGGGGATGACATCCGGGAAAGTATCCCCGGTGTTTCGCGTTTTCGCACAGATGAAACAGAGGGGGAAAGTTGCGTGTTCGCTATGCTAGGGATGCGTGGCGGATAAACGGGCTGCGTATTCAAATTCGTCTCGTCGTTCTGAGCAACTTTCATGTATAAAGTATTTTCATTCGAATTACGGATTAAAAGATATGATTTTTTTAAAGATTTTACTAATTTCTAGAATTCAATTAATTATTTAATTTAATTGAAACAGGATTAATGACATCAGCATGATGTCATGTTGATATCAGCAGTCAACAGGGGTTGACTAAGTCAAACTGACATGTGGGTCCAGTGGGACCCACCTGTCATACTCTGTTTTAGGTTAACTAGGATTTAGCTAAACTAATTACCATTTAATTAATCTAACTAGTTAATTAAATTAATTAAACAGGATTAATTAACTTAATTAATTAATTAATTAATTAATAATTAATTTTATTTATTTATTTTCTTCTTCTTCTTATTTTTATATAAAAAAACGTTCTGGGCAGGGCCCATGTGTCATAGGCCCACGGGGTCTATGCGGGTTAGCGGGCGCGCAAGCGTGCGGGTGCGGACGAGGGGGCGCTGGAGGTGCCCGACCCGGACGAGGGCCAGCGGGCACGGAGGGGCGCCGGGCGCCGGAGATGGCACCGGCGAGGCCATGGCGGGGCAGCACCGGGGCTGGGCGGCGCAGGCTGGGGGGGTGGTGCGACCGGGCCAGCGCGGGGCAGCACGGCGATGCGGGACCCGAACAGCGCGGACGCGCGGTGAGCGGCGCCCGCTGCGGAGCAGCAGCAGCAGGGCTGCACAGCGGAGGGAGAGCGGCGGCAGGTGAGCGGGACGAGCCGGGCGGGGCTTGGCACACGCCCGGACGGCGACGGGCGTGGCGGGGCACGAGCGGGGCGGCAGTGTCCGCGAGCACGGGCGAGCACGGCGGCGCCACGACGAGCTAGCAGGCGGGTGAGGAAGGCAGAGAGGAGAAGGGGGAGGGACGAACGGCGAAGCTCACAGGGGGGGTTCGTGGGGTGGGCAGCGGGGGTGCGAGGTGGAGGTCGGGGACGTCGCAGTGGAGAGGAGGCAGGCCGGCGATGGCGTCCGGCGTCTTGGTGCGGGGCGGGGTCGGCGAGCTCCGAGGCACCCGCGTGCGGTCGTCGCGGCGAGCGAGGGTGACGGGGTCGGAGACGGGTGGCGCCGGCTTCAGGTGGGGGTCGCGCGAGGAGAGGAGAAGGGGGGGCGAGAAGGCAACGGCGATGGTGATCCGGGGCGGTGGCGTCGCGAGGTGGGGGGGGAGCGGGCTCGTCCCTGATCCAGATCGGATCGGGAAGGGAAGAGGAGAGGCATGGGGAGGGAGGGAGTGATGCGTGGGCTAGGGTTTCGAGGGGGAAGTGGATAAGAGGGAGTGGGGGAGTGGCCGGCTGGGCCTGGTGGTGGCCCAGTTGGGCCTGGGGTCAGCTGGGCCAAAGCCCGGGGGGTTCTCTTCTATTTTTATTTTTTTGTCTTTTGTTTTTTTTTGTTTTATTTCTTTTCTTTTATTTATTTTCCTTTTCTATTTTAATTCAACTTAGGGCATTTAAGTATTTTATAAATTGTGTTTTCTTTACTATAATTACCGATGCAATATTAGACATAGCCCGAACATTTTATTTTAATATTTGAAAACTTTTGTTGTTGACTTTAAATTTAAGTTTGAATTTGACACGGTTTCGAATTATCCCGAGATTAGTAATAGTAATCGCAGATGTCATGGCATCATTAGGAGAGTTTTACTGTAGCCAAATTATCCGGGCGTTACATCGGCATCGAGGCGGAGCCTCAAAAGCAGGACAGGAAAGTTGCAGGCTCGAGCACATTGCCCGGTGTCACGGGCGTTGGGTTTCCGGGGCGTTCCTGCGGTGATTTGTTTTGACAGGCATTAGATCAGATCGGAGGTAGGAGATGAAGTTGTACAATGAGATTAAGACATCGCAGGGGTAATCTGTCAAACACATTTAAGTGGCTAAGAGGAATCCCACCTCTCATATAATCCGTTCGTTTTAGATCTGACGAATAGGAGGGAAAGTTTTCAGATTTTCACTAAACAAGCGTTTTCACCCGATACGTTGCCATATATATATATATATATATATATAGGGTCGCGCTATTCGTCACCCTGGTTGAGGAATAGTTATTCTTCACCCCCCTCTATTTTACCATCAATGCATCGTAATTTTACGTTCCGTAAGTTTTGTCTTATTTCCGACGTAAAAAGAGACCGTAAGAAAATATATAATCGCCGTAAAAAATATTGTATATTATGTAAAAGGACAAACGTAAAAATATAGTCTAAAATACACATAAACTACAAATTTTCTTGTCTTATGACCTATATTTTGTTTTTTTATGTCAAATTTTACGTAGTGAATCAATATGAATGTAACTATTTGAATTCTAAACGTAATTTAATTATGAAATGATTGTAAGATTACCTTGGGTGAAGAAATACTTATTCTGCACCCCGGATGATGAATAGTAACACTATAGGGTCGCGCTATTCGTCATCCTGGGTGAGGAATAGTTATTCTTCACTCCCTCTCTATTTTGACATCAAGGCACCGTATTTTTACGTTTCGTTAAATTTGTCTTATTTCGTCCATAAAAAGAGAACGTAAGAAAATATGTACTCGCCGTAAAAAATATTTTATGTTACGTAAAATTATGAATGTAAAAACATAGTGTAAAACATACATAAAATGTGATTTTTCTGATCTTATAACCTATATTTTTGCTTTTTTATACCAAATGTTACATATTGAATCAATATGCATGTAACTATTTATATTCTAAACGTAATTTATTTAGGAAGCGATCGTAAGATTACCGGGTGAAGAATAACTTATTCTGCACACTGGGTGATGAATAAGTTACACTAACTGATTTCTTATTTCTTATTCTATATTGTGTTAATTGTAGATATTGCTGGTGTAGTCATGTATGTGGGCCTAGTTGGCCATGACATAGATTCCCCCCTAGGCATGAGGGAAGTAGCAGTCATCGACGCTGGCATGCGAATTATCTTCCTACACATTTCCAAAGAACTAGCTGAACGTCATTGGAATGAACTTCTTTCTGCTGAAGCAAATGTTGGCTTAATCATGGCAACCTCTATGGAGGTTGATCAACTATCCAGTAAGTTTTTTCTTAAGAAGTATTGTACCCTTTCTGTGTCATGTTATTACTAACTTGAGAGTTGATAACAGAAACTCTTCTTAGCACGGGGACAACAACTTTATGCATACATAGCCTTTTCTTTCTGTTGTTGGACATTGAGATTTGCTTAATGACTTGTTTGGTGATCGAGTGTGTTACCTTTATTTTGATTACTGGTTTATATATTTATTGCGTATGGCTACACGTGCATTGCACGTGCATGCTTACTAGTGATTAGATAAGTATGATGTTACCATCTATATTACTCTCATTGTGGGTAGTCTCCGAGTGCTCATCGGGGCAAGACCCGTTTGCATACTATCATAAAGTGAGTGTTCCTACATTTATACGAGTGTCTGCGTTTGCACATTTTTTTTTCTAAGAAAAAAGGCTTATGGTCACTCCACACCATCAGATTACTAGTCACCAGCAAAAAAAAAAAATCCACTAAGCATGAAACATGGCAAAATCATTTATCTATGATGAAAGAAATGGGATCATCCTCCAAATAATAAGTAAGCAACCAAAAATGCTCGGTGTCGATGTATTTCTCTTTTGTAGGCACGAACCAGTGCCCTCCGGATCCAAAAAAAAATTAAAAGAAAAAGGTAACAACAACACAGGGAAAGAATGAATCAACAGCCGAGCATTCCGACGAACGGGACGGGAGTCGGGAGGCATTGATCGTCACGAAGGGTAGAGCGCCAAGAACTTGGGCGACAAGCACGGCGAGCTCCTCCAGATCCTGGAGTGCAGCTTGAGCACCTCGTGCGCCTTCTCTTTGGTCTTGACCCCGCACAGCTCGGACCGCAGCGCCAGGCACAGCTTGCCCACGACGCCGGCGTGCGCCATCTCCTGCAGCACGGCCGGCGTCGCTGCGTGCCGCGCGACGGACCTCAGCACGCGCACCGCCCGCTCGCTGGCCGCATCCGACACCCGCAGCACCTTCTTGCCCACCACGGCCACCCCCGCCGCGTGCGCCACCAGCTCCGCGCGCCCCTCGGCGCACGTGCACAGCCGGTCCAGCACGGCCAGCGCGAGCTCGCAGACCCGCCGCTCGGGCTCGTCCAGCAGCAGCTCCACGAGCGCCGGCACCGCGCCCGCGCCGACGATCTTGACGCGGTTCCGGCCGTACGGGCAGAGCGCGGAGAGCGCGTGGAGCGCCGCCTTGGTGGCGCGCGTCGAGACGCGGTCGCGGACCACGCGGATCACCTCGGCGAGGAGCTCCTGGTTCAGCCCGATCACCCAGGCCGGCACGGAGACGTCGGCCAGGGACCTCACGAGCCGCACGGCCTGCGCCCTCGACTGCAGGTTGGACGAGCGGAGCACGGCCGTCAGGGACTCCGCCAGGTTGCCGTGCCTGGACACAACGCGGACCAGCTCCTGCTCCGGGATCCGGAGCGACGCGAGGACCCCGACGGCCTCCTCCCGCGCCGTGGAGCAAGCGCTGGCGCCGGTGAGGACACGAGACAGCGCGTCGAAGACGCCATCCTGGGACTCCAGCATTGCCCTGGTGTCCTCGCACTCGGCCACCAACTCCCCCAGCTTCCTGAGCGCGCCGACCTGGGCCGCGGCGGCGTCGGAGAGCAGCGACGCGAGCTCGTCGCGGCGCACGGGCCTGAGCGCGGCCACCTCCCCCTCGACGTCGGAGCCGGGGGAGACGGACGCGACCCAGGAGCCGATGAGGCGGCGGAGGGTGTGGTTGGGCGTGAGCTGGAGCTCCGGCTCGAGCGGCTGGCGCGTGACGGGGCAGGTGCGCTGGCTGGCGCTGCACGCGGCCGGCGCAGCGGACGCGGCGAGCCAGCGCGAGATGGCGGCGCGGTCGTAGGAGATGCCGGTGGGCAGTGTCACCGGGTCGCGCATGAGCTGCAGCGAGATCGGGCAGAGGAAGTAGGACGGCACCTCGGCCGGGGGCGCGCCCGGCGCCGCCATGGCTGCTGCCATCTTCTCCGGAGCTGATTAGCTCGCCCGGCCGCAACAGGTTAGACGCGTCCGACGAAATGCGCCGCGGGTTGACGAAGTGCCTGTGGGGGCGCCGGAGCGGGATATATAGCAAGCCGGTCGGTGGCCCGTGGCCGGTGCGCGCGCGTCGGCAAGCTGGAGCTCTAGTTTATTCGCGCTAGCTAGCGATCTGTGGGTTTTGGAAGAAGAAGTTGGAACGAAGAAGACCAGCGGGGGTTGCGGAGGCAGCTATTGCCTCCGGATTATTTTAAGGCGTCGGGATTCGTCGTGAGTGGTGGCGTTCACATGCATCGCATCACATGGCTGCCCTTTGTTTACTGGTCGCTCGCGGCTCGGGTCAGAGCGGAGCCACATTTGCGTGCTAGCCCCTCGCTTGTATCGAAATTGCAAACCAGGCCCGTCATTACTCCTGCATTTGACATTTTGGATAGTTGACTTTGCGGGGCGTGGGTGCGTTAGCGTCGCGGTAGCTGGGTTTCTCCTCTCGCTTCTTCGCTTCTCCGGTCTTCACCTTCACGTTGGAAAAGTAGGCGACGGTTGTGAAACATGTGGCGGCGATAGATAGATGGCAGCTCCCGCGGTGGCCTCACTTTTCCTTCATGCTGATCATGGGAAGTAACTTATACTAGTGTCATGTATATGATATTAGTCTAAGGGCCTGTTTGGTTTTAAATAAGTCATCAATTTATAAGTCGAAAAATGAAAAAAGTGACTTATTTTGCCAAACAGACCCAACTTATAAGTCACCCCAACTTATAAGTCATAAGTTGCTCCACCCCAACTTAAAACTTATAAGTCGCTCCTTTTTGCATAGGTCCCATCACATTTACATAAAAAATAAGGTAGGAAGGTGTGTTCAGATGACTTATAAGTCAGGTGACAACCAAACAGACGTGACTTATAAGTCACTGGTTTTAAGTCACCTGACTTATAAGTCAGTGACTTATTAAAACCAAATAGGCCCTAAATTACTATCTTTATAGTGCAAAGTAACATAGTACTAGTGCCATAGATGACTTCATTTATTATCTTGTAGACTCATCTTTTCTCAAAAAGCGCTATGTTACAGTAACACCTCTCTCCTTATTAACTACATGTCATATAAGCAAAATTTTTTTGAAGTGCGTTATGTTACTATCTAAATTACTTTCACTATGATTAGCCTCATAGCCGCGAGCTAGGTTTGAGTGGCGAGGTGCATGTGCAAGCTGATCCAGTCCTACCGAGTTGGCTGTAGCACGATCTTAACGTTTGACATGCCACCGTATTGCTTGGCGCAGATCCCCCGAGAGAGTTCCATCCGTAACCGTAAGCTCCTATCGGTATCTCAAAAAACTCCCATCGGTAGTTCCAATTTTGCCGGAAAGCCCCCCATGCGTGTGGTGTTCCTGAAATGTGTACAAGCTCAGGCCCCTTTGCGCAAAGGGAGCCTGCATGGGACGGGATGTGATTGGCAGCTTGGCAGCGTGGGGAGGCTCGATCGAACGGTTGACCCTGGAAAATTGCAGGGGTTAACAAATTTGTACGAATGCGCAGGGGCGTAGGGAATCGCGCTGTCCCTGCTCTGTGAGCCGTGTTGTTAATGTTCAGATCTCTGACCCTGCTGGGCGGTGCCATGTTCTGGCTATTGAGATGTGCGCGCCGCGGCGAGCTTGGAGGAGGTGCCGCCATCCCATAGGCTTTGACCACCTAATTCTGACTTGTTTAATGCTTCACCTGATCGATCTGAAAATATGATGATCTGCTCCAACCTGTCACGCTGAGTTTTCTAAGCCCCGCGCCTTCAGAATCTTTCCGTGGATCCCTCTTTCAATGGCTACGATCTATCTTTTCTTATATGGATGTCGACGTTGAATTCTTTTAGAGAAGGGTTATACAGTCTTATCTTTTATCCTAAACCTTTTTTACATATTTGGTTCTCAAAAGTTGTCGTTCTAGAGGCTGTTTAGTTTGAGACTAAATTTGCCTAAGGTTGCCATATCTAAGGTTAGGCAAATTTGACCAATTTGGATGGGTGTTTGGTTCAATCCACACATTAGGCAAGCCACACTAGGGTCCCACACCTTAGGCATTTTCATAGGCTTGCCAACTTGTAGTTCTCATTTTGAAAAACTAACCTTAGCCAAGTGTGGCAACATTGAATGGCAAAGTGTGACATGGTTAGGCCTAGAACTAAACAGCCAGGAACTAAAGATCGGAAGGCCAAATGACTCAATCTTTTGATAGGAGGGGCCAAACAATACTAATGCATGTATTTTTGCCTAAATTTTACACTGTTCATGTACAAACTAGCGGTCCGGGGGAGGGGGGGGGGGGGGGCGTGGCCCCTGCTGGTCCCCCATGTCTCCACCAGTACAAACTATATCTTTTGGATTGATACTTGGAAACCATTCCTACAAATTACTTTTAAAAGTAATACCATTAACACAAATTTGTTTAGTTTATGATATGTTGTGATTAGATTGGCGCTTAATTAGTAGCATTTTGCCACCATATTGACTTTTTTTAACCATGCAAGGTACAAAATGTATGTTGTATCCTTTGCTTATGAATTGGTGATGTATAGATGCCACCCATATAGGCGAATAGTAGTTGAATTCCACGATAACCAAAAGCATTAGGTTGATACTCACTGGGTGACGTGGTTGTGCCTCAGCAGACTATTTTGTTGTTGCGCTGCATTTGAACTTGTTGTGTGAACATAATGGTTGCTTTATTTATAAAAGGCGGGGCGAAAACCTATTTCAGAGTAGTTATTTGTGCACTTGTTATGTGTGTCCTACTAAGGTAGATTAGTTTACTCGATGTTTCCCAAAACGAAATGGTTGAATCCCACGAAATGATGATCTATCGTATAGATCAATGCTCAACTTCTGCTGGAACTTGACACCTGAATCTAGCTGGACAACGAATTATTTGATATTCCATGTTGTTGGTTCCAATCTAAACACACATAACAAGAAATGCCAGCTGACCAAACTGTTATACTATAATAGCAGTTTCATCTACAGTTTTGCAAAATCTGGGGGCACATACAGTTTACGAGAAATAAATCTAGCACTCTTTATGTTTTTGTATACAAGGCCACTTCATTTTCGTGTCAAACTTTGACTTTTAATTTTGTTTGACAAAATATAAGTTATATGTCATCATAAATATATCATCGGAAAGTTTTTTAAAATGTGCATCCGCTGGCATATTTTTTATGGCATATAACTTATGTTTTTGTTGATAAAATTAATGTCAAAAGTTATTAGACATAAAAATATGCAGTGTCTTTGTATACAAAAATGGAGCGAGTACTCCCTATGGTAGATATCATCTCATATACCACACTCCCATCCATTTATTCACGGCTGCTATCAGAACAGGGTGTTGATACTACATGACTCTTTGTGGTTAAGCTAGCATATGCACGAACGAATGTATCATTCCGGCTTACATTGCACTCCAGATCCGTGCAGTCCGGATCCAAGTACATTTGCATCATGTCAACGATAATACTATTCAAGAGACCTCGTCCCCGACGTTCCCATGAAAAGAAGGGTTTGAATTGCTAACCAAGATTCTTCCATCTAATTAAATTGAAGTTTGTCAACCAATTTCCAGCCTAATTAATAGTTGTGGTTCTGCTAGCTACTATAGTGTCCACTACTACCTCCTCTCGAGTTTATATGTTTGCGTGTACCCCTAGATCGACAATTTAACTACTTAATTGACGACTTTATTTATGATGTGGAGTATCATAAATTAGTATCATGCATGGTGCACAGTATTATATGTTAATTTCATAGATTACTTTATTTATTGTTATGCAAGACACTTAGTAGCACATCATTTAATATAATACAGTATCATATCATAATACTCACCCATTCTTTTTTTCATTTAGTTATATGTCACCGTATCTAAATTGCTTAGTTGACGTGCATGATACTTCATATGATACTCCCACTACGACCAGCCTAATTTGAGTTACAAAGCTTGACTTTGACCAAAGCTAATACACGGACTAAATAAAAACGGAGGGAGTATATCACAAAACTTATATGATTATAAAATTCAAACATATTACTTTTAAATATATATATGTATATATATATATATATATATATGTGTGTGTGTGTGTGTGTGTGTGTGTGTGTGTGTGTGTGTTGCGATATAGTACAATTCATACTATTGCATTGGTAAATTAACAACCTAGAGGCATGCGGAGGACATATAACTGAAAATGCCTGTCCGGGTTGACTTTGGGAGCGATGCTGGCGCGAACGGTTCTTCTCAGCTCCATGTGGTGGTGGATGCAAGTGCCTGTCCAACGCCAACGTCGTTTACTTTCTGCCTTTTCCATGGTCCGAGTCCGACTGGGAGAACGCCTGCATGGTACTCCACGTTGGACGGCCGGGCCAATGCATGCACGGCTGCCGTGAGAACGCGCGCGGAGAGCTGACCTTTTGGGCTCTCGCCATCGCCAGCGACTGCTCGACAGTTCCAGCACATGTGAAAAACTCTCGCTGCTCGTGCGCCTCGAACGCCTTGAGCTCGCTCGGCAGAAAGGGCTGACCGGTCTACTGCGTGCTCGTTTAAGCGCGTCGCCGTCTGGATGGGCCAGCCGGACCGGACCGGACCGGTGCGCGTCGGTGCTCGATCGATGTGATGGTGGCCGCACCGCGGGCGCTCATAATTCCGCAGGCACGAAAATTCTAGATTTCGAGTATATTTATATGCTATACTGGTGTGTGAGGTTGATGCGTGGATATGTATTGATATTCCTGGATCGAAATACGACCCGATGCCATTAGAAAATAAGGTAAATGTTGAATACTTCGCGGGATTGTTTAGTGATGGAGCGTATACGTGGTTCCAATTATGGAGGGGGCAATGACAAATGATACACACGTCCCGGGAAGAGAGAAAGAGTCGTTGGTTCAGCCTTGTGGCTGGCTTTCCCATTTATTTGGAGTCAATTCATCCTTTTCTTTTCTCTGCTTTCTTTAGCTCATCTATAAGGTCCTTTTTAATGCTTCAAGGTGTATTGGTGCTAAGGGTGTCACATAGACATAAAATGATGTGACAAATCAATTACAAAGAAGAGAAAGCATTATGCTAACCCTAGAAGGAAACAATGCCAAACACATGAACCTATGCAAAATGAGTATCAACCGAGAGTTTAGGTGTTATAGAATTAAATAAAGGAGTTTATGTGCTAAACAATTAAATGAGTACAAAATAGGTATGCACTGGAAAGATTAATTGCTAAAGTATTAAATGCACTTAACACCTCATCTCCAATGCATTGAAAGATGCCTAAGATTGAGACGATTGCCCCTGCTCTTGAGCTCATCTTCACTGCCATCACGATGACAAAGCTAGCTTTTCACGAGGTTCATCCGGGTGGCGTGATTGTTCCCTTAGGCCAACTCTAACCGATCCCTAATTCGATCTCCAGTTTTCCTACTCTATGTGGCATCCAGCTGATCCCCTAAACCGAATAAAGGAGGATAATTTATCCTCTGCCGCCTATCCGATCCCTAAATATACTTCGTCTGGAGGAGGCCGAGAATAAATTTTCTTCACACAAAGGCCTCCTTGTGGGCGGACGGCGACTCGCGTGAAGCTTCCTTGTCGACGGTGGTGGCCTCCGACCTCGTCGCTAACCTCACATCCCCCCTGCTGCTTCGTCTCCCTTCCTTAGATCGCTGCTTCGTCGCCCTCGTCACTAGCAGGCCTCGCCTCCGACCACTGCTCTGTCGCCCTTCCTCTCCTGAGACGATGCGTCTGTCCCCTTCCTCCCCCGAGCCATTGCATCACCGAGCAGGGCCGCCGCCGGTTCCGCGAGCCCATGCTGCTCTTTCGGGCGCGCACGCGAGGAGACTCGCCACAGGACGCAACCGAAGCCGCCCTCACTAAGACATGTCGCCTCGTCGTAGTCCGTGGTGCTCCTGATGTTGTTGGTGTGGCTCCTCTTGCAGCACATCGGCGATCCTTGGGTCGTGGTGGCGTGGTTGATGCCGAGGATGGCAGCAGCAACAACATCAGAACAAGGGCGACGACAGTGGCATCAACAAGATGACAACAACGGCCATTTGTGGCGACGACCAGCGACCAGCAGGGGAAGTGCCATGGTGGCCTGCATCTCCAGCACATCCCGGCCGAGGGCTTCCACGGGTGGCTCTACAACGACCCCAACGCCTCCCTCCATCCTTGCCGAGCACGAACGCGACGGTGAACGCCAGCATTTTCGACGTGGTCACCATCGTCACAGACACACATAGTAGATGTTCGACGAGATGCATAGACCATTTAAGTTTACTCCACTAAATTTAGGAGTTCGGCTAGGTCCGACGGAAACTTAGTGGAGTAAATATACTTCACTAAGGTTTACTCAGCCGGATCCCCCGCTATTTTTAGGGGATCGGTTAAAAATGCCCTTAACGATACAACATCCCCAACCAGTGGAGCGGGTTTCAGGCTGCACACGCAACCAGTGGAGCATCCATTTTATGTTTCAAATAGTATTCTTAACTACTAGTCTGTAGTTAATCTCTGACAACCAGGGCATGCTCGGATAGCAAGGGCAGTTAGGCCACTACCCAAACCGAAAGTACGGGTGGCTCAGCCATAGTCGTATGAAAGAGCGTGTGCCTGATAGCTTGAATAGAGCCTGATGTCATGGCATGGGCAAAAGGACGGGTTGACTCGGGGAACCCCAACTCGGAACACCCAAGTAATGACACAATGGGGCAACCAATCGACAAAGCCACCTCCAAAGGCTGTTTTTTGGCTTATATTTTACTCCATCCATTCTTAAGTATAAGTATTTTTAGAGATTCCAATAAGAGACTACATACAGAGCAAAATGAGTGAATCTACACTCTAAAATATGTCTTTAAAATTAAAGACTTATATTTAGAAACAGAGGGAGTAGTTTCCATTCGTTCATTCGCATTTGATCATCTATATCATTCCCATGTGTGTTATTATTCATGATAATGGATTTTGGGGATGATCTATAGAACAAATATTTGTTAGACGTGTGATGACCCACAAGTATAGGGGATCAATCGTAGTCCTTTCGATAAGTAAGAGTGTCGAACCCAACGAGGAGCAGAAGGAAATGACAATTGGTTTTCAACAAGGTGTTCTCTGCAAGCATTGAAATTGTCGGTAACAAATAGTTTGATAGCAAGATAATTTGTAACGAGCAAGTATTGGTAATGGTAAATAAAGTGAAGCAAGGTAGCCCAATCCTTTTGTGGCAAAGGACATGCCAAAACGGTCTCTTATGATAGGCAAAGAGTTCTTGAGGGTACACAGGAATTTCATCTAGTCACTTTCATCATGTTGGTTTGATTCGTGTTCGCTACTTTGATAATTTGATATGTGGGTGAACCGGTGCTTAGGTGTTTTTCTTACTTGAACAAACCTTCTACTTATGATTAACCCCCTCACAAGTATCCGCAACTATGAGAAAAGTATTAAGATAAAATCTAACCATCGCATTAAACTTTTGGATCCAAATCAGTCCCTTACGAAGTAGCGCATAAACTAGGGTTTAAGCTTTTGTCACTCTAGCAACCCATCATCTAATAACTATTCCACAATGCATTCCCTTAGGCCCTAATAAGGTGAAGTTTCATGTAGTCGACATTCACATGACACCACTAAGGGAATCACAACATACATATCATAAAAATATCGAACACATATCAAGTTCACATGATTACTTACAACAAGATTTCTCCTGCGACCTCAAGAACAAAAGTAACTACTCACAAATGATAATCATGATCAAGATCAGAGGGGTATTAAGTAGCATAATGGATCTGAACATTTAATCTTCCACCAAATAAACCATATAATAATCGACTACAAGATGTAACCAACACTACTAGTCACCCACAATTACCAATCTAAGGTTTCAGTACAAAGATTGAACACAAGAGATGAACTAGGGTTTGAGATGAGATGGTGTTGTTGAATATGTTGATGGAGATTGCCCTCCCTAAGATGGGAGAGTTGTTGGTGATGATGATGACGATGATTTCCCCCTCTGAGGGGAAGTTCCCCCGGCGGAATCGCTCCGCCGCAGGGCAAAAGTGCTCCCGCCCAAGTTCGGCCTCGAGACGACGACTCTTCATCCCGAAAGTCCTCTCCTTATTTTTTTCTAGGTCAAAATGACTTATATACCGGAAGATGGGCACCGGAGGTGGGCCGAGGAGGGCACAATCCACCAGGGCGCGCCTGGGGGCCCTGGCGCGCCCAGGCGGGTTGTGCCCACCTGGTGGGCTCCCTCTGATAGTTATTTGCTTCAATAATTATTAAATATTCCATAAAAAATCTCTATGAAGTTTCAGCTCATTTGGAGATATGTAGAATAGGTAACTCTGACGTAGCTTTTTCAGGTCAAGAATTCCAGCTGTCGGCATTCTCCCTCTTTGTGTAAACCTTACATATTATGAGAGAAAAGGCATTAGAATTACTCCATAAAGCATTATTATGCAAAAAACATTATAAATAACAGTAGGATAACATGATGCAAAATGGATGTATCAACTCCACAAAGCTTAGACCTTGCTTCTCCTCAAGCGAAAAGCGAAATCGAAAAACATGTCCACATGCTTAGAGAGAGAGGTGTCGATAAAAACAAAATACAGACATAGAAGCATCAGGTATATTATTATAACAACAACAAAATTTATTATGGAACTTTTATCACATAACTTTTATCATAAACTTCTCATGAACAAGTAACAATTCATCACAACATCGAAGTATAAAGCATAAACTCTATTGAAAACCAACAAACTATGTTCTGAGTCAACTTTGCAACTACAATTTATCATCTTTTCAGGAAGGGTCACGTATCGGAGCCTTTTGGCAAGTCCACATACTCAACCATCATATAGTCTTCTATAATTGCTAATACTCACCGCATACACATTAGCAAAAAGTTTCAACCAGACACAAAGAAAGACAGGGGCTTATAGTTTCGCCTCCCAACGTATTCACCTCAATGGTGATGTCAACAATAATAACTCATGTCCACCCATATCCAACTGGATATATGTGCCTAGATCTTTCCTCACCACATGGTGCTTACCAAAAGAGAAAATAAAAATTAATAGGGAAGAATAGTTTTACTCTTGCATAAAAGTAAAAAATAAAAGTAAAAGATACGCCCTTCGCAGAAGGAAGCAGAGGTTGCCATGCGCTTTTTGGTTGTATGCTCAATCTCTTAATGCAAGCGAATGTCACGTTATATTGCCCCTTGTGGTAGCAACTTTTATTATGCAGTCTATCGCCTTTATTTTTTTGCCATCACAAGTTCGTACAACGCTCAATTTTCTCTTACACTAAATGATCTAACACATTTAGAAGCAATTTTTATTGCCTTTTTGCACCGATAACAACTTACGTGAAGGATCTTACTCAACCCATAGGTAGGTATGGTGGACTCTCAAAATAAAATTTGGGTTTAAGGGTTTTTGGATGCACAAGTAGTATCTCTACATAATGCAGAATTTTTGGCTAGCAAAGATAGGGAGCAAGCACCACATGTTAAAGGATCCATGGCAATATAACTTCTATGTGAATATGAACAAGCATAAATCATTACGTTGTCTTCCTTGTCCAATGTCAACAATTTTGGCAATATAATATTTTGATGGGGGCTCAAAATCATGAAAGATGTCCAAGATAGTATATTTGCATGTGAATCTTCTCTTCCCTTATTAATTCTTTCATGAATTGCATCATTGACCAATGTTATGTTTGTCAATCTCCAATAAATTTTACTACTTATACTCTTCCTTATGTGATGTCATTACTTACCATAAGATTAGTATATGATGTTTTCCATTTATTTCCTTTGTTTTTATTGGAATATGAAATTAAATAAAGCAAAACTCAAACTAAACTTTATTATATATCTCGCACACAATTGCAACGAAAGATCACTAAGCAAGCACTCAAAAAGAAAGGATCGAACTAAACTTTTATTCAACTAAATCAAAAGGTAACTAAGGATCAAACTCAAATAGATAAAGGCAAAGATAGTGGTGGTGATACGTGATTGCTCTCTGACTATAGCGCCAGAAAAGCTCATGTCTGCTAGGACTACGTTGGTATTTCTCCAAAGAGGAAGGATGATGCAGCACAGCGACAGTAGGTATTTCCCTCAGTGAAGAAACCAAGGTTATCGAACCAGTAGGAGAACCAAGCAACACAAGGTAAACAACACCTACACACAAATAACAACACCTCGCAACCCGACGTGTTAAAGGGGTTGTCAATCCCTTTCGGGTAATGATGCCAGTTGTAGTATATTGGAATAATAGATCACAAATAAAATAAATTGCATCAAAGTATTTTTGTATTTTTTGGCTTAATAGATCTGAATAAAAATGCAAAGGAAAAGTAGATCGCAAGTAAATATATGAGGAAGAAGACCCAGGGGACGTAGGTTTCACTAGTGGCTTCTCTCGAGAAAGATAGCAAACAGTGGGTAAACAAATTACTGTTGGGTAATTGATAGAACCTCAAATAATTATGACAATATCCAGGCAATAATCATTACATAAGCATCACGTCCAAGATTAGTAGACCGACTCCTGCCTGCATCTACTACTATTACTCCACACATTGACCGCTATCCAGCATGCATCTAGTGTATTAAGTTCATGGAAAACGAAGTAATGCAATTAGAATGATGACATGATGTAGACAAGATCCGTTTATCTATTGTGTAGATATATATCCTGTCTTTTTATCCTTAGTAGCAACGATACATACGTGTCGGTTCCCTTTTCTATCACTGGGATCAAGCACCGTAAGATCGAACCCACTACCGAGCACCTCTTCCCATTGCAAGATAAATAGATCAATTTGGCCAAACAAAACCCAAATATCGAAGAAGAAATACGAGGCTATAAGAGATCATGCATATAAGATATCAAAGAAACTCAAATAACTTTCATGGATATAAAAAGATATGACTAATCATAAACTCAAAGTTCATCAGATCCCAACAAACACACCACAAAAAGAGTTACATCATATGGATATCCAAGAGACCATTGTATTGAGAATCAAGAGAGAGAGAGAGATGAAGCCATCTAGCTACTAACTACGGACCCTAAGGTCTACAAAGAACCACTCACGCATCATCGGAGAGGCACCAATGGAGGTGGTGAACCCCATCCGAGATGGTGTCTAGATTGGATCTGGTGGTTCTGGACTCTGTGGCGGCTGGATGAATATTTCGTTGAATCCCCTAGGGTTTTGGGAATATTTGGGTATTTATAGAGCAAAGAGGCGGTCCGGAGGGCACCTGAGGTGGGCACAACTCACCAGGGCACGTCTGGGCCTCCTAGCGTGCCCTGGTGGGTTGTCCCCTCCTCGGGACTCCCCCAGGCGCAACCAGGGCCCAACTTGTTCCTTCCGCTCCATAAAAAATCTCCGTAAAGTTTCGTGGCATTTGGACTCCATTTGATATTGATTTTCTGCGATGTAAAAAACACGGAAAAACAGGAACTGGCACTTGGCACCATGTCAATAGGTTAGTACCAAAAAATGATATAAAATGACTATAAAATGATTACAAAACATCCAAGATTGATAATATAACAACACGGAACAATCAAAAATTATAGATACGTTGGAGACGTATCAGCATCAGCTTAACTCCTACTCGTCCTCGAGTAGGTAAGTGAAAAAAACAGAATTTTTGATGTGGAGTGCTGTTTAACATGTCATATCATATTTTTTCCTTTATAGCATGGACAATTGGACTTTTTATGTGATTCAAAGCAATAGTCTAGTGTTGACATAATAATTTAGATACTCAAGCATATCAACAAGCAACCATGTCTTTCAAAATATCAATGCTAAAATAAGTTATCCCTACAAAATTATATAGTCTTCTCATGCTCTGTCTTCTTAACACAAAGTATTTATCATGCACAACCCCGATGACAAGCCGAGCAATTGGTTCATACTTTTTAACGCGCTTCAGCTTTTTCAACTATTACACAATACATGAGCGCAAGCCATGGATATAGCACTACAGGTGGAATAGAGTATGATGATAGGGGAAAATATAGAGAAGACAAAAAAGTAAGAAAGTCTCACATCGATGCGGCTAACCAACGGGCTATGGAGATGCCCATCAATCGATATCAACGTGAGGAGTAGGGATTGCCATGCAACGAATGCACTAAAAGCTATAAGTGTATGAAAGCTCAATATGAAAACTAAGTGGGTGTGCATCTAATCCTATAATGAAAAATTCCCACTAGTATATGAAAGTGACAACATAGGAGACTCTCCATATGAAAAACATGGTGCTACTTTGAAGCACAAGTGTGGTAAAAGATACTAGCAATGCCCTTCTCTCTTTGTTAATTTTTTTTCCTTTTTCTTTTTCTCTCATTGTCCAGAGTGTCATCCCGACTTGTGGGGGAATCGTAGTCTCCATCATCCTTTCCTCTCTGGGGCACTGCTCTAAACATGAATAATGATGATCATCACACTTCTATTTACTTATAACTCAAAAGAAATAAAAATTAAAACTCGATACCTATGACAAAATATGACTCTATATAAATGCCCTTGGCATGTACCAGGATGTGCAATGATCTAGCGTGACATGTATGAAAATAATGAATGGTGGATGAGCCACAAACACTATGTCAGCTATATGATTGTAACCCTCGATGCGGCTATATCTCCCACGTGTCGAAGCACGACTTAGAGGCATAACCGCATTGAAAGCAATGTCGCAAGTGAGGTAATCTTCGCAAACAACCCATGTAATACATAAGGGAAAAGAGATACATAGTTGGCTTACAATCGCCACTTCACACAATTACATGAATAAAGCATTACATCAACCAGATACAATCAAGGTCCAACTACGGAACCAAAATAAAAGAAGAACCCCAAATGCGACAAGGTCCCCGATTGACCCCAACTGGGGTCCACTACTGATCAACTAGAACGAGACAACACAAAGGACAAGATCTTCATCGAGCTCCTCCTGAGCTTGGTTGCGTCAACTGCACGGTCTCGTCAGCACCTGCAAGCTGGTTTTGGAAGTATCTGTGAGCCACGGGGACTCAACAATCTCGCACCCTCGCGATCAAGACTATTTAAGCTTATGGGTAAGGTAAAGGTATGAGGTGGAGCTGCAGCAAGCGACTAGCATATATGGTGGCTAACATATTCGCAAAAGAGAGCGAGAAGAGAAGGCAAAGCACGAACGAAGAACTATGATCAAGAAGTGATCCTAGAACAACCTACATCGAACATAACTCCAACACCGTGTTCACTTCCCGGACACCGCCGGAAAGAGACCATCACGGTTACACACACAGTTGACTCATTTTAAATAAGTTAAGGCTCAAGTTATCTACAACCGGACATTAACAAATTCCCATCTGCCCATAACCGCGGGCACGGCTTTCAAAAGTTCAAATCCCTGCAGGGGTGTCCCAACTTAGCCCATGACAAGCTCTCACGGTCAACGAAGGAATAGACCTCCTCCCGAGACATTCCGATCAGACTCGGTATCCCGGTTCCTCAAGACATCCTCGACAATGGTAAAACAAGTCCAGCAAGACCGCCCGATGCGCCGACATCCTGATAGGAGCCGCACATATCTCGTTCTCAGGGAAACACCGGATGAGCGCTCCGTACAACTAAAACCAGCCCTCAAGTTTCCCCGAGGTGGCGCTGCAAAGGACTCTAGTTCGGACCAACACTTAGACAAGCACTGGCCCGGGGGGGGGTTAAAATAAAGATGACCCTCGGGATGCGCGACTCCCAAGGGAAAAAGGCTAGGTGGCGAATGGTAAAACCAAGGTTGGGCCTTGCTGGAGGAGTTTTATTCAAAGCGAACTGTCAAGAGGTTCCCATTATAACCCAACCGCGTAAGGAACGCAAAATCCGGGAACATAACACCGATATGACGGAAACTAGGGCGGCAAGAGTGGAACAAAACACCAGGCATAAGGCCGAGCCTTCCACCCTTTACCAAGTATATAGATGCATTAATTAAATAAGATATATTGTGATATCTCAACAAGTAAAACAATGTTCCAACAAGGAACAACATCTCCGTGTTCCAACAAGGAACAAACTTCAATCTTCACCTGCAACTAACAACGCTATAAGAGGGGCTGAGCAAAGCGGTACATAGCCAATCAACGGTTTGCTAGGACAAGGTGGGTTAGAGGCTTGGTTCAACGATATGGGAGGCATGATAAGCAAGTGGTAGGTATCGCAGCATAGGCATAGCAAAAGAGCGAGCAACTAAGCAAGCAAAGATAGAAGTGATTTCGAGGGTATGGTCATCTTGCCTGAGATCCCGCAAGGAAGAAGAACGAGTCCATGAAGAAGACAAACAGACGTTGACGAACGCATCCTCACAAACGCGATGTTATCGGAACCAACACGAAGAAGCAAACACCGGAAAAGAAGCACACAACATAGTAAACAACCAACACATGAACATGGTATGATATGCGAGATGCGGTATGCGATGCATATGCAAGATTTGACAAGGAATGCATGAACCTGGCCTCAACTTGGAAATCCAAGTGTGCCACTGGAAAGATGAGATGAAATCGCTTGAAAACGATATAAATAACGCCGGAATCGGAGTTACGATTTGGAAATGGCAAGTGATTCAAATATGGCACCGGTCTGCGATTTACAGCAAGTAGCCATCTAAATGCAACAAGACAAACATGCTACAGCAATCAAACATGGCAACAAAATACACGGCAGGGATCCACTCATGATGCTTAACAAAAGATGAACACTGAGCTACGGCTAATACATCCATTAACAGGTTCAAACAAGCATGGAAAAAAAATGCAAACGGTAAACAGATCTCAGACTTAGTGAAATTAACACAAGCCTGGAATTTCAGATCAGATAGCACACTTTGAAGCAGCAAAACTATATGCTACAGGGCCTAAAATGGAAAAGTAAAGCATTGAGTGGAGCTATTCAAAGAGCTTAACAAAAGTCCCTTAGTGACCTTGAGCCAAAAGGGATCAGAAAATACAATTGCACGCATGTGAACATGGCAAAAACATGATCAGATCACAGACTTAGTGAAAACTGGAGCATGCTGAAATAGATATCAAGTAGGCATGTTTACGAGCTCGATGCACTCACTACAGAGCAAGTCATGACAATCTAAGCATACACCCATCAAGAAAACACATTATACAAGCTAGACAGGGCAAGAACAAAAACATAGAATGCACGGATCAACTACAACATCCTCGGCAAAATCGCTAACAAGTAGACAATCTGCCCAGATTCGCGAAATGACAAAAGTAGAGCTCGATTGACTCAAGCTAGGGTGCTCCATAAATGCCAACAAAGACATGGATGGATAGAGTAGTACAAGATTAACAAAACATCCTTACTGATCATCCTCAAAAGAGGCACAGATCACTAGGAAACAACATGAACATATGGCATATTGAGATAAACAGATCAAGGACTTAGTGGAAATGCTAAGTCCCTGAAATCAGCATTAACAAGTGCACCACTTTGCAAGCTTGTGCTAGACACCACACACATCACAAAAATACATGGGTTGCACCTCTCGAAAGATGGCAAAACCCTTAACAAAACATAATTAGCGCTCATGGGCATAACATGCACACAATAATCATGGCAAAAATGACAAATATCTAAATGGAGCAGCAGATCTGACAAATAACTCAAGTAGCACTCTTCCAA
Organism: Triticum urartu; assembly: GCF_003073215.2. Taxonomy (NCBI): domain Eukaryota; kingdom Viridiplantae; phylum Streptophyta; class Magnoliopsida; order Poales; family Poaceae; genus Triticum; species Triticum urartu. The sequence goes on from NC_053024.1 coordinate 624,106,801, forward strand.
CAGCATTTCGGGCATCAAGATGAACTCAAATGAAAATAATGCAATGAGATGAAATGATGTACTCTCTGAGACGAACATTTTGATATGCTATATGCATGAATCGGAGCTACGGATGCAAAGTTACGACATGAAGAACATGGGCATTTGAATCTGGAAATTTCGGGGACTTAGTGGAATTTATACCTCCGCGAAAGTCAACGCGGGACGGAGGGATCCGGGACGAAGCGGTGCAGATCTGAGACGGGACGTTTGGTTCGGGGAGTGGTGGATCTGGTCCCGGTCCACGGGATCTCACCGGAGACGATGGAGATGGCCGGAATTTGAGCTTGGGGCGACGCCGGTCGAGGCAAGGCGGAGGAGGCGGTGTAGGTGGCCGGATCCGGCGGCCGGCGGCGTGCATGCGCGGTGGCGGGGTCCTCCGAGGCGGGGCGAGGCGGGCGCGCCGGCGAGTCCGGCGACGAGCCGTGGCGGCTCGCGGTGCTAGGAGGAGGCGCACGACGGCGTTTTCCGGCGAAAGGCGGCGGCGCGGGAACGCCCAGGCACGGGGCGCGGTCGGGCCGGGCGGGCCGGCCATGGGCCCGTAGGGCCGTGGCGGCGCGGGGGAGAGAGAGGAGGCGCTGTGGCGGACACGTGGCGCGCGGGGGTTGGAGGAGAGCAGCAGCGGGGCGACGTGGCGCGATGCGATTGGCCGGGCGACGTGGCGGCGGCGCGAACATGTCCGGCGACTGGATGGACATGTCCGGCGATGCGAGAGGAGCGGGGCTAGGGTTCATCCGCGAAAATATCGGGGATGGCCACATATATATAGGTAGAGGGAGCTAGGAGAGTCCAAATGGGGTGCGGTTTTCGGCCTCGCGATCGTGATCGAACGACCGAGATGATGGAGATGGTTTAGGTGGGTTTTGGGCCACTTTGGAAGGGTGTTGGGCTGCAACACACACGAGGCCTTTTCGGTCCCTCGGTTATCAAACAAAGTCCAAATGGTACGAAACTTGACAGGCGGTCTACCGGTAGTAAACCAAGGCCGCTTGGCAAGTCTCGGTCCAATCCGGAAATGTTTAACCCCCACACATGAAAGGAAGGTAGAAATGACCACCGGAGGAGATAGGAGCGCCGGAATGCAAAACAGACAACGGGGAAAATGCTCGGATGCAAGAGACGAACATGTATGCGAATGAAATGCACATGATGACATGATATGCAATGCATGACACGCAAGCAATGACAAGGCAACAACAGCGAATAAGCGGAGGACACCTGGGACATCGGTCTCGGGGCGTTACAACAGTTCACCACTACGAGAGGATCTCGTCCCGAGATCTAGAGTAGCACCGGAGGGAAAAACGGAAGAGATAGAGAAGTGGTAGAACTAAGTGGCTCCTTTGACAATTGAGTGAAACCAAAGAACCTTGCGAGGTTGAACAATTTGAAAGAAAGAATACAACAAAGATGAATAAAGTCGAAAACACTCCGTTAGAAAAGAGGGACAAGGAACACTGCGAAAAACCTTGAGGTTTAAGGGAAGATATATATTGAAAACACTTCAGTTAAAACAAGATAGAGAAGGATTAAGAATGATATAATTTGGACAGCACTCCGACTGTAAATGGAAGAAATTGAACATGATATTGACAAACCGAGATGAGGAGTGAAAAGAGCAACATCACTAGACCTCCGGAACGCAAGGAAACAAGATCTTGAGAGAGCACGGTTACAACAAATGCTATAACGGAGTTGTTGGAAAACCAACAACGAAAAGAATAATCTTGATATGGTCTTATGGAACACATCTCAAACTTATGAGGTGACAACCTGCCACTCACGGGAAAAGGAATTGGATTGATATGAATGAGGAGACGAGAAACTTATTTCACCGGGAGGATAAATGAAGAACTCGGGTCCTTTATAAACACCATAGATAGCAACAAACCATAGGGAAGGCTTTAGGTGAAATATAACCCAAGATAATTCCAATGACGATATTGATGGATTTAAAATACCTCATTCATAACAACATGTGAGTTATGAAACATGAACTCAAATTATTAAGAATGACATAATACCACCTCCAATAATATGGTAGAAAGAATTGCACTCCGGATTACAAGAAGAAGAATGCTTGAGCTCCTTAAAAGAATCTCAATGAACACTTCAAGAAGGAATTAAATCCTTGATGAATCCATCATGTAGAACCTCTGTGAAGAACTCCGGTAACCAAAGGATGACGAAAAAAAGGAAGTTGAAAACACAAGGTGAAACCTTGTAATGATTTAGACGAATCTCCGTGGTGAAATAATTGAGAGAACTTGGAAGTCCGGGAAAAAGAGAAGATGAAACAATTGAATTCAGGAATTTGATGGACCTTCGGAATAAGGAATTAATCACTATGAAGAAACAAGAATAAGAATTACGTTACGCGTACCCTTCACCAATTTGGATTGATGAGAAGCAATGGATCGCATACGACTTATTCTCGTAGAAAGGATTTAGATAGATATAGCGTCAACTTGAGAATGCCTTCCACGAAACACCGGTAGAATTGAAAACACGAATGAATTGATAAGGAAGAGAAATCTTGAACGAACCACCGTAAGAATTGAACAACGAATGAAGTAAAAGGATGAATCACCGGTAAGAATTGTGAAATGAACGAAGCAAAGGCACAATTCACCGGGAAGAATATGAAGAACGAATGAAGATGCTTGAGGGTATTTAGATACAAGTGGACGAAGAGATCAAGACCTGCTTAGATAAAACTTGAATGAAGCACCGGTAAAATTGGAGGATGATAACTGACAGCTGAGAATGAATAAACCTGAATTGATGGACTCCGGATAACAAACTGAGAAGACTCTTGAATTACTCCGGATAGGTGAAAATAATTCTCACGATCAAAACAATTACGAGAGGATGGCAACAAGCTAGAATCACGAATCTTGAAGAGAATGGAGCAAGATTAAAGAGAAACTCTTCTTCGGTCTTCAAAATCTGAGAATTACGACGAGAACACCACCATGAATTATTTAGACACTCCGGAAGAATCAAAACGAAGAGGTTGAGCCAACGATGAAAATAGTGTGAAAGATCTTGGAGAAGGCATTTGACTGATGAAGAATCATTCTTACGTCAAACTTTGAAATGAATTTGAGAATAGCTCCGGAAAGATTAGAAGAGTCAGGTAAGATCCTGGGAATAGGCCTGTGGGTTAGGGCCCACTGAAAATAAAACACCGTTGAATGATTTAAAAGAGAGAATGCACCGGTTGAATTAAATGTCTTGAATGGGATAACAACCTTGAAATAGGTTGAACAGATCTTGAATGACAAGACGAGCCTTTTGAGAAAGCTTTGAGCACGCCGGAACAAATGAATAGTGAGAAGTGAATTGTTATGAGGTACACCGGTATGAGAAGGCATTGAAATGAGGAAAGGGGTAAGATCAACAAAGCTTGACTTGAAACCACCGGAGAAGAAAAAAGAAAGAAGAATGATGAACTAGAAGCTCCGTTAGTATCTTCATGAGAATCACCGGATAAAATATTGGCGGAAAAAGAATGGAGAGACCTCACAAGAATAAAAAGATACTTGATTAAGAAATCTGAGTCCTTGAAGAAACAAGGGTGGGAGGGTGGGAAAACAAAGACAACTTGGAACGGATGAAGCAAACACCGTTGAGAAGAACTGATAATTGATCTTGTGAATGTTGAAGTGATCGGATCCACTAGAAGAGAAACACACCGGTTGAAAAGGATTGACATGACAAACTCGATGATCGAGAAGGGTTGGTATTCACATAGAAATATGAGAGCACCGCTTGGAAAAGGTATGGAATCAACATTTGACTTCAAAGCAAGTCGAATACCACAACTCAAAAACAAAAACAAAGGATTGGCTTGCAGAATAAGCCGGAACAAACATATGATAGAGATTTCGTCCGAAGTTTTCGTGGTGGGGCCTACACGGGCTCGATCGTACAACACCATCATGTACAAGGTAGTGCACATGACATACAAAGCGTCCCCGAGTCGGCATAGCCAAGGACTCTTTAAGACACAACGAGACCACTGTAAAACCGACCGTGAATAGGCGGACCACTAGACGTCGAACCCCAATTTCATATCATACATCTGTCAGAAAGACATCCTAAGAGCTACTTGAATTCCCACTTATAAACTCCCAAAATTTTCCGGTTATGCAATCAGGTGTTGGGGATACAGGGGAAGCATAATATCTCACCCAAAACTAGCAAATCCTACATCCAGCTGTATCCATCCTTTAACACATAACCAAGAAACCTTCGGAAATCATCTACCTCAACCTTCAAAAAGCATCCGTTATACAATTTATGGCGATACTCCCGAACTCCCGCCCCAGTACTGGGTGGCATCGAGGTTATCTCACCAACGAACTTCATAAAAGAGATTTTCGATGTCGGCATACTAAACTCAGGTATTCCAGAACTGCAATGATAAAATTATGACGACAACACCTCAGAGCTCAACTCCCCGGGACACTTCCACAAAACCCCTGACAGGAGGCACCAAGACAATGTTCCCATCATAAAACCATCGGAACGATTCCAAGATACCCGCGTGATCCTAAAAAAAAATCATGAAATTTGAGAAAAGAAGAGTCAAAACTCTACGTCAGGATGCCTTACCAGAGCGATGGGGAGACTGGGAAGTAAAAAGAATTCCTAAACTCTCCGATATATAATTCCTAAATGACTCAAAACATTTTTCTAGACACAACTCGGCTTCTAAAAATGATCAAGCAATGGGGCTCCTAAGGTCGGGGAAGGCTCTGATACCAACTTGTAACGCCCTCGATGCGGATATCTCCCACGTGTCGAAGCACGACTTAGAGGCATAACCGCATTGAAAGCAATGTCGCAAGTGAGGTAATCTTCGCAAACAATCCATGTAATACATAAGGGAAAAGAGATACATAGTTGGCTTACAATCGCCACTTCACACAATTACATGAATAAAGCATTACATCAACCAGATACAATCAATGTCCGACTACAGAACCAAAATAAAAGAAGAACCCCAAATGCGACAAGGTCCCCGATCGACCCCAACTGGGGTCCACTACTGATCAACTAGAATGAAACAACACAAAGGACAAGATCTTCATCGAGCTCCTCCTGAGCTTGGTTGCGTCAACTGCACGGTCTTGTCGGCACCTGCAAACTGGTTTTGGAAGTATCTGTGAGCCACGGGGACTCAGCAATCTCGCACCCTCGCGATCAAGACTATTTAAGCTTATGGGTAAGGTAAAGGTATGAGGTGGAGCTGCAGCAAGCGACTAAGCATATATGGTGGCTAACATACGCAAATGAGAGCGAGAAGAGAAGGCAAAGCACGATCGAGAAACTATGATCAAGAAGTGATCCTAGAACAACCTACGTCAAACATAACTCCAACACCGTGTTCACTTCCCGGACTCCGCCGAAGAGACCATCACGGTTACACAGTTGATGTATTTTAATTAAGGTCAACTTCAGTTATCTACAACCGGACATTAACAAATTCCCATCTGCCCATAACCGCGGGCACGGCTTTCGAAAAGTTCAAATCCCTGCAGGGGATGTCCCAACTTAGCCCATGACAAGCTCTCACGGTCAACGAAGGAATAGACCTCTCCCGAGACATTCCGATCAGACTCGGTACCCGGTTACAAGACACTCGACAATGGTAAAACAAGACCAGCAACCCGCCCGAATGTGCCGACAAATCCCGATAGGAGCTGCACATATCTCGTTCTCAGGGCACACCGGATGAGCGCTCCGTACAACTAAAACCAACCCTCAAGTTTCCCCGAGGTGGCGCTGCAAAGGGGCTCTAGTTCGGACCAACACTTAGAGAAGCACTGGCCCCGGGGGGGTTAAAATAAAGATGACCCTCGGGATGCGCGACTCCCAAGGGAAAAAGGCTAGGTGGCGAATGGTAAAACCAAGGTTGGGCCTTGCTGGAGGAGTTTTATTCAAAGCGAACTGTCAAGAGGTTCCCATTATAACCCAACCGCGTAAGGAACGCAAAATCCGGGAACATAACACCGATATGACGGAAACTAGGGCGGCAAGAGTGGAACAAAACACCAGGCATAAGGCCGAGCCTTCCACCCTTTACCAAGTATATAGATGCATTAATTAAATAAGATATATTGTGATATCCCAACAAGTAAAACAATGTTCCAACAAGGAACAAACTTCAATCTTCACCTGCAACTAACAACGCTATAAGAGAGGCTGAGCAAATCGGTACATACCCAATCAACGGTTTGCTAGGACAAGGTGGGTTAGAGGCTTGGTTCAACGATATGGGAGGCATGATAATCAAGTGGTAGGTATCACATCATAGTCATAGCAAAAGAGCGAGCAACTAAGCAAGCAAAGATAGAAGTGATTTCGAGGGTATGGTCATCTTGCCTGAGACCCCGCAAGGAAAAAGAACGAGTCCATGAAGAAGACAAACGGACGTTGACGAACGGGTCCTCACAAATGCGACGTTATCGGAACCAACACGAAGAAGCAAACACCAGAAAAGAAGCACACAACATAGTAAACAACCAACACATGAACATGGTATGATATGCGAGATGCGGTATGCGATGCATATGCAAGATTTGACAAGGAATGCATGAACCTGGCCTCAACTTGGAAATCCAAGTGTGCCACTGGAAAGATGAGATGAAATCGCTTGAAAACGATATAAAGAACGCCGGAATCGGAGTTACGGTTTGGAAATGGCAAGCGATTCAAATATGGCACCGGTCTGCGATTTACAGCAAGTAGCCATCTAAATGCAACAAGACAAACATGCTACAGCACTCAAACATGGCAACAAAATACACGGCAGGGATCCACTCATGATGCTTAACAAAAGATGAACACTGAGATACGGCTAATACATCCATTAACAGGTTCAAACAAGCATGGCAAAAATGCAAACGGTAAACAGATCTCAGACTTAGTGAAATTAACACAAGCCTGGAATTTCAGATCAGATAGCACACTTTGGAGCAGCAAAACTATATGCTACATGGCCTGAACAAGGCAAAGTAAAGCATGGCATGGAGCTACTCAAAGAGCTTAACAAAAGTCCCTTAGTGACCTTGAGCCAAAAGGGATCAGAAAATACAATTGCACGCATGTGAACATGGCAAAAACATAATAAGATCACAGACTTAGTGAAAACTGGAGCATGCTGAAACAGATATCAAGTAGGCATGTCTACGAGCTCGATGCACTCACTACAGAGCAAGTCATGACAATCTAAGCATACACCCATCAAGAAAACACATTATACAAGCTAGACATGGCAAGAACAACAACATAGCATGCACGGATCAACTACAACATCCTCGGCAAAATCGCTAACAAGTAGACAATCTGCCCAGATTCGCGAAATGACAAAAGTAGAGCTCGATTGACTCAATCTAGGGTGCTCCATAAATGCCAACAAATACAAGGATGGATAAAGAACTACAAGATTAACAAAACATCCTTACTGATCGTCCTCAAAAGAGGCACGGATCACTAGGAAACAACATGAACATATGGCATATTGAGATAAACAGATCAAGGACTTAGTGGAAATGCTAAGTCCCTGAAATCAGCATTAACAAGTGCACCACTTTGCAAGCTTGTGCTAGACACCACACACATCACAAAAATACATGGGTTGCACCTCTGGAAAGATGGAAAAACCCTTAACAAAACATATGTAGAGCTCATGGGCATAACATGCACACAATAATGATGGCAAAAATGACAAATATCTAAATGGAGCAGCAGATCTGACAAATAACTCAAGTAGCACTCTTCCGACAGCATTTCGGGCATCAAGATGAACTCAAATGAAAATAATGCAATGAGATGAAATGATGTACTCTCTGAGACGAACATTTTGATATGCTATATGCATGAATCGGAGCTACGGATGAAAAGTTACGACATGAAGAACATGGGCATTTGAATCTGGGAATTTCAGGGACTTAGTGGAATTTATACCTCCGCGAAAGTCAACGCGGGACGGAGGGATCCGGGACGGAGCGGTGCAGATCTGAGACGGGACGTTTGGTTCGGGGAGTGGTGGATCTGGTCCCGATCCACGGGATCTCGCCGGAGATGATGGAGATGGCCGGAATTTGAGCTTGGGGCGGCGTCGGTCAAGGCAAGGCGGAGGAGGCGGTGTAGGTGGCCGGATCCGGCGGCCGGCGGCATGCATGCGCGGTGGCGGGGTCCTCCGAGGCGGGGCGAGGCGGGCGCGCCGGCGAGTCCGGCGACGAGCCGTGGCGGCTCGCGGTGCCAGGAGGAGGCACACGGCGGCGTTTTCCGGCGAAAGGCGGCGGCGCGGGAACGCCCAGGCGCGGGGCACGGTCGGGCCGGGCGGGCCGGCCGTGGGCCCGCAGGGCCGCGGGGGAGAGAGAGGAGGCGCTGTGGCGGACACGTGGCGCGCGAGGTTTGGAGGAGAGCAGCAGCGGGGCGACGTGGCACGATGTGATTGGCTGGGCGACGTGGCGGCAGCGCGGACATGTCCAGCGACCGGATGGACATGTCCGGCGATGCGAGAGGAGCGGGGCTAGGGTTCATCCGCGAAAATATCGGGGATGGCCACATATATATAGGTAGAGGGAGCTAGGAGAGTCCAAATGGGGTGCGGTTTTCGGCCACACGATCATGATCGAACGACCGAGATGATGGAGATGGTTTAGGTGGGTTTTGGGCCACTTTGGAAGGGTGTTGGGCTGCAACACACACGAGGCCTTTTCGGTCCCTCGGTTAACCGTTGGAGTATCAAACGAAGTCCAAATGGTACGAAACTTGACAGGCGGTCTACCGGTAGTAAACCAAGGCCGCTTGGCAAGTCTCGGTCCAATCCGGAAATGTTTAACCCCACACACGAAAGGAAGGTAGAAATGACCACCGGAGGAGATAGGAGCGCCGGAATGCAAAACAGACAACGAGGAAAATGCTCGGATGCAAGAGACGAACATGTATGCGAATGAAATGCACATGATGACATGATATGAAATGCATGACACGCAAGTAATGACAAGGCAACAATAGCGAATAAGCGGAGGACACTTGGCACATCGGTCTCGGGGCGTTACAATGATCATGCAAAGCAATATGACAATAAATGCTCAAGTCATCAAACGAAAGCGGTGTAAGTTGCATGGCAATATATCTCAGAATGGCCATGAAAAAGACATAATAGGTAGGTATGTGGCTGTTTTGAGGAAGATATAATGAGGCTTATGTGTGATAGAGCGTATCATATCACGGGGTTTGGATGCACCTGCGAAGTTTGCACCACGTCTCAATGTGAGAAAGGGCAATGCACGGTACCGTAGAGGCTAGCAAATTGCGAAAAGGTAAGAGTGCGTATAATCCATGGACTCACATTAGTCATAAAGAACTCATATACTTATTGCAAAAGTTTATTAGCCCTCGAAGCAAAGTACTACTACGCATGCCCCTAGGGGGATAGATTGTTAGGAAAAGACCATCGGTCGTCCCCGACCGCCACTCATAAGGAAGACAATCAAAAGTAAATCTTGCTCCAACATCATAGCATAACGAGAGACTATACATGCATGCTTCAGGAATCACAAATCTTAACACCAATATTCCTACTAGAGCATAATTTCTCATCAACATAACTCACATATCACATCATCATATCTCAAAACTATTACTAAGAATCAATTTTATTTTGTCCAATGATCTTCATGACATATTTCTTTTCTTTATCCTTCTTGGATATCTATCACTTTGGGACTAATTTTCATTTGTTGCTTTTGACAAGCTCCAAAAAATATAAGTGAAGATCAGGAGCATAATATATTTTCTTTCTCTCAAATTAATTTAAGTGAATCAAGAGAGAATTTCTTAAATCTTTTACCAACTATAAAATAAATCTAAGTGAATCAAGAGAGCATTTCTTCAAAAATACTAAGCACACCATGCTCAAAAAGATATAAGTGAAGCACTAGAGCAAGTCCTAGCTCATAAAAGATTTAAGTGAAGCATCGAGAGCAATTCTAACAAGTCATGACATAATTTTGGCTCTCTCAAATAGGTGTGTCCAGCAAGGATTGATGACTTAAAACACAAAATAAAACAAGCAAAGACACATATCATACAAGACGCTCCAAGCAAAACACATATCATGTGACGAATAAAAATATAGTCTTGAGTAAAATACCGATAGTTGTTGGAAGGAAGCGGGGATGCCCCTCGGGGGCATCCCCAAGCTTAGTTGGTTGCTCATTTTTGGATAATAGCTTGGGATGCCAGGGCATCCCCAAGCTTAGGCTCTTTCATCCTTCCTTCATCCATCGTAAGATAACCCAAAACTTGAAAACTTCAATCACACAAAACTCAACAAAACCTTCGTGAGATCCGTTAGTACAAGAATAATAAACCACTACTATAAGTGATGTATCAAACTAATTCATGTTTTGTCTTTGTATTATATCTACTGTATTCCAACTTTTCTATGGCAAAAACTCATCAAAGAAAACCATAAAGCCATCAAAATAAGCACACAACACAAAGAAAACAAAATCTGTCAAAACAGAACAATCTGTAGAAATCTGACTATTTCGAATACTTATGTAACTCCAAAAATTCTGAAAAATTAGGACGACCTGGAAAATTTGTATATTGATCTACTGCAGGTGGAATGGGTATTTTATCGCTCTCTGGTAAAAATCGAAAATTAATTTGTGAGCATAAAAGTTTCTGTTTTTTCAGCAAGATCAAACAACCATCACCCAAGAAGATCCTAAAGGCTTTACTTGGCACAAACACTAATTAAAATATAAAAAACACAATCATAATAGTAGCATAATTGTGCTAACACACAAGAATAGGAAGCAAAAAGCAAAAATAAAATTTATTCTTTGGGTTGCCACCCAACAAGCATTTTAGAGTTTTACGCCCTTAGCTAGGTATAAAGTAAGGATCTGAGTTTTGTCATCTTTGGTTCGAGATCCATAAGATGCCCTCATGATTGATTGATAGGGTGGCTTAATTCTAGTTGTAGGAAATTTTTCCATACCCTTCCTCAAAGGAAATTGGAACTTAGTATTGCCTTCTTTCATATCAATCACAACACCGATAATGGGTAAAAACGGTCTACTGATAATAGTTGGACAAGATGGATTGCAATCAATAGCAAGAACAATAAAATCTATGGGTACATAATGCCTATTTGCAAGAATAAGAACATCATTAATTCTTCCCATAGGTCTTTTAATAGTAGAATCCGCCAAGTGCAAATTTAAAGAGCGTGATTCAAGATCGGTAAGACCAAGCACATCACATAAAGATTTTGGAATTGTAGAAACACTAGAACCCAAGTCACACAAAGCAAAACACTCATAATTTTTAATCTTGACTTTGATAGTAGGTTCCCATTCATCATGCAATTTTCTAGGAATTGAAACTTCTAATTCCAATTTTTCTTCAAGAGCTTTCATCATAGCATCAACAATATGTTTAGTAAAAGCTTTATTTTGTTCATAGGCATGGGGTGAATTTATCATGGATTGCAACAAAGAAATAGAATCAATCAAAGAGCAACTATCATAATTAAAGTCTTTGTAGTCCAAAAGAGTGGGAATATCACTAGCTAAAGTTTTGACCTCTTCAAACCCACTTTCATCAATTTTTTCAACAAGATTTTCACCCTCCGAAGTATTGGGATGCCTTCTACCTAAAGTTGACTATTCTCCAGTCCCTTTTTCATCAATCTTAACTTTACTAAACAAGGAATCAATAGAAGAAACACCAATCATTTTAAGATCTTCATCACTTTTATCTTCTAACGAGATTGGTTTAGCAGCCATTTGATTTACTAAGGTAGCTTGTGCATCGGATATTTTTCCTAGCAAACTTACAATGAAAGCATACTTAGATTGGAGATTGCAAACTTCTCTGCTGATATCATCAAGTTGTTTTGTAATAGCATCAAGCACAACGGAGTGCTCCTTAAGTTCTTCAGTGAAATACTTATTATGCTCAAATTGTGTAGTCATATATTCCTTAGTACTTTTCTCAATTTCAAGCAAAATATTTGGGTAAGTGATAACCCACAAGTATTGGAGATCGCAACAGTTTTTGAGGGTAGAGTATTCAACCCAAATTTATTGATTCGACACAAGGGGAGCCGAAGAATACTCTCAAGTATTAGCAGCTGAGTTGTCAATTCAACCACACCTGGAAACTTAATATCTGCAGCAAGTGTTTAGTAGCAAAGTAATATGATAATGGTGATAACGGTAACAAAAGGTAACGGTAGTAAAAGCAATGTTTTTGGTATTTTGTAGTGATGATAGCAATAGCAAGGGAAAAGTAAATAAGCAAAGAACAATATATGGAAAGCTCGTAGGCAATGGATCAGTGATGGAGAATTATGCCGGATGCGGTTCATCATGTAACAGTCATAACCTAGGGTGACACAGAACTAGCTCCAGTTCATTGATATAATGTAGGCATGTATTCCGAACATAGTCATACGTGCATATGGAAAAGAACTTGCATGACATATTTTGTCCTACCCTCCCGTGGCAGCGGGGTCCTTACGGAAACTAAGGGATATTAAGGCCTCCTTTTAATAGAGAACCGGAACAAAGCATTAACACATAGTGAATACATGAACTCCTCAAACTACGGTCATCACCGGTAAGTATCCCGATTATTGTCACTTCGGGATTAACGGATCATAACACATAATAGGTGACTATAGACTTGCAAGATAGGATCAAGAACACTCATATATTGATGAAACCATAATAGGTTCAGATCTGAAATCATGGCACTCGGGCCCTAGTGACAAGCATTAAGCATAGCAAAGTCATAGCAACATCAATCTGAGAACATAATGGACACTAGGGATCAAACCCTAACAAAACTAACTCGATTACATGATAGATCCCATCCAACCCATCACCGTCCAGCAAGCTTACGATGGAATTACTCACGCACGGCGGTGAGCATCATGAAATTGGTGATGGAGGATGGTTGGTGATGACGATGGCGACGAATTCCCCTCTTCGAAGCCCCGAACGGACTCCAGATCAACCCTCCCGAGAGGTTTTAGAGCTTGGCGGTGGCTCCGTATCGTAAAACGCGATGATTTCTTCTCCCTGATTTTTCTCTCCCCAAAACTCAATATATGGAGTTGGAGTTGGAGTCAAAGAGGAAACAGGGGGCCCACGAGGTAGGGGGGCGCGCCCCCACCCTCATGAGGAGGTAGTGGGCCCCCTGGCCTTCATCTTTTGCAGTATTTTTCTTATTTTCTGAAAAGTGGCTCCGTGAAGTTTCAGGTCATTCCGAGAACGTTTGCTCCTGCACATAAATAACACCATGGTAATTCTGCTGAAAACAGCGTCAGTCCGGGTTTGTTCCATTCAAATCATGCAAGTTAGAGTCCAAAACAAGGGCAAAAGTGTTTGGAAAAGTAGATACGTTGGAGACGTATCAACTCCCCCAAGCTTAAACCTTTGCTTGTCCTCAAGCAATTCAGTTGACAAACTAAAAGTGATAAAGAAAAACTTTTACAAACTTTGTTTGCTCTTGTTGTTGTAAATATGTAAAGCCAACATTCAAGTTTTCAGCAAAGATTATAACTAACCACATTCGCAATAATGCATAGGTCTCAAGTTTACTCATATCAATAGCATAATCAACTAGCGAGCAATAATAATAAATCTTGGATGACAACACTTTGTCAAAACAATCATAATATGATATAACAAGATGGTATCTCGCTAGCCCTTTCTGAGACCGCAAAACATAAATGCAGAGCACCTTTAAAGACCAAGGACTGACTAGACATTGTAATTCATGGTAAAAGAGATCCAGTCAAGTCATACTCAATGTAAACTAATAGTAATGAGTGCAAATGACAGCGGTGCTCTCCAACTGGTGCTTTTTAATAAGAGGATGATGACTCAGCATAAAAGTAAATAGATAGGCCCTTCGTAGAGGGAAGCAGGGATTTGTAGAGGTGCCAGAGCTCGGTTGAATAATATTTTGAGCGGTATACTTTCATTGTCAACATAACAACCAAGAGATGGCGATATCTTCCATGCTACACACATTATAGGCGGTTCCCAAACAGAATGGTAAAGTTTATACTCCCCCTTCCACCAACAAGCATCAATCCATGGCTTGCTCGAAACAACGAGTGCCTCCAACTAACAAGAGTCCGAGGGGGAGTTTTTTTGCAATTATTTTGATTTACTTTGCATAAAGCATGGGACTGGGCATCCCGGTGACCAGCCATTTATCTCGTGGGTGAGGAGCGGAGTCCACTCCTCTTGAGAATAACCCGCCTAACATGGAAGATACGGACAACCCTAGTTGATACATGAGCTATTCGAGCAATACAAAACATGATAATTATTTGAAGGTTTAGAGTTTGGCACATACAAATTTACTTGGAACGGCAGGTAGATACTGTATATAGGTAGGTATAGTGGACTCATGTGGAATAACTTTGGGGTTTAAGGGATTGGATGCACAAGCAGTATCCCCGCTTAGTACAGGTGAAGGCTAGTAGAAGACTGGGAAGCGACCAGCTAGAGAGCGACAACAGTCATGAACATGCATTAAAATTAATCAACACCGAATGCAAGCATGAGTAGGATATAATCCACCATGAACATAAATATCGTGTAGGCTATGTTGATTTTGTTTCAACTACATGCATGAACATGTGCCAAGTCAAGTCACTTAAATCATTCAGAGGAGGATACCACCCTATCATACCACATCATAACCATTTTAATAACATGTTGGCACGCAAGGTAAACCATTATAACTCATAGCTAATCAAGCATGACATAAGAAACTATGATCTCTAGTTGTCATTGCAAACATGTTTATTCATAATAGGCTGAATCGGGAACGATGAACTAATCATATTTGCAAAAAGAAAAGAGGTCGAGTTCATACCAGCTTTTCTCATCTCAGTCAGTGTTGGGGAACGTAGAAGAATTTTAAAATTTTCTACGCATCACCAATATCAATCTATGGAGTCATCTAGCAACGAGGGAAAGGGGAGTGCATCTACATACCATTGTAGATCGCGAGTGGAAGCGTTCAAGAGAACGGGGTTGATGGAGTCGTACTCATCGTGATCCAAATCACCGATGACCAAGTGCCGAACGGACGGCACCTCCGCGTTCAACACACGTACGGTTGGGAAGAAGTCTCCTCCTTCTTGATCCAGCAAGGGGAAGGAGAGGTTGATGGAGATCCAGCAGCACGACGGCGTGGTGGTGGAAGCAACGGTGATCTCGGCAGGGCTTCGCCAAGCTCCAACGAGAGAGAGAGGTGTTACGAGGGGAGAGGGAGGGGCCAGGGACTTGGTGCGGTTGCCCTCCCTCCCCCACTATATATAGGGCCCCTAGGGGGGGCGCTGGCCCTAGGAGATGGGATCTCCAAGGGGGGCGGCGGCCAAGGGGGACTTGCCCCTCAAGCCAAGTGGGGCGCCCCCCACCCCTAGGGTTTCCAACCCTAGTCGCAGGGGGAGGCCCATGGGGGGGCGCACCAGCCCACCAGGGGCTGGTTCCCCTCCCACTTCAGCCCATGGGGCCCTCCAGGATAGGTGGCCCCACCCGGTGGACCCCCGGGACCCTTCCGGTGGTCCCGGTACAATACCGATTACCCCAGAAACCTTCCCGATGGCCGAAACTGGACTTTCTATATATAAATCTTCACCTCCGGACCATTCCGGAACTAGGGATGGCACCCGCAGGATTTGGGTATGGGTAGAGCCACCCCATACCCTTACCCGCCCAATTTGATCTTACCCATCACCCATACCCATACCCGCTAGTGGGTACAATTTTTTTCCATGCCCATCACCCACAGGGTAGATGGGTACCCGTGGGTAAAAATACCCACGTTTGAATAACATTAACTTGAGCATCACATAATTTATAAAAACTACATATAATACTAATTTATAAACAACAACACATAATAACATCAATACATACTTATAAACAACACCACATCCTATAAAAATTGACACTTTCTTGTAAACAAAAACACATCGAAACAAAACACATATTCATACATTTTAAGTTGACAAACTCACGACAAAGTATAGAGGTAATTTGTCAATATTCGTTAGATTTTATAAGGGTACATGGGTATGCGGGTACGGGTTATGTGATCCCATACCCGTACCCGCTCTATCTGATGGGTTTGAGATTTGCCCATTTATATGACCATGGATAACGTTTTGTCCCATACCCTCATCCTAATAGGGTTTTTACCCGCAGGGTACGTGGGTAATGGGTACCCATTTCCATCCCTATCCGAAACTCCTCGTTACTTCCGGGATCTCATCTAGGACTCCGAACAACTTTCGGGTTACCGCATACTAATATCTCTACAACCCTAGCGTCACCGAACCTTAAGTGTCTAGACCCTACGGGTTCGGGAGACATGCAGACATGACCGAGAGGACTCTCCGATCAATAACCAATAGCAGGATCTGGATACCCATGTTGGCTCCCACATGTTCCACGATGATCTCATCGGATGAACCACGATGTCAAGGATTCAATCAATCCCGTATCCAATTCCCTTTGTCATTCGGTACGTTACTTGCCCGAGATTCGATCGTCGGTATCCCAATACCTTATTCAATCTCGTTATCGGCAAGTCACTTTACTCGTTCCGTAACACATCATCCCGTGACCAACTATTTAGTCACACTGAGATCATTATGATGATGCATTACCGAGTGGGCCTAGAGATACCTCTCCGTCATACGGAGTGACAAATCCCAGTCTCGATTCATGCCAACCCAACAGACACTTTCAGAGATACCTGTAGTGTACCTTTATAGCCACCCAGTTACGTTGTGACGTTTGGCACACCCAAAGCACTCCTATGGTATCCGGGAGTTGCACAATCTCATGGTCTAAGGAAATGATACTTGACACTTAGAAAAGCTCTAGCAAACGAACTACACGATCTTGTGCTATGCTTAGGATTGGGTCTTGTCCATCACATCATTCTCCTAATGATGTGATCCCGTTATCAATGACATCCAATGTCCATGGTCAGGAAACCGTAACCATCTATTGATCAACGAGCTAGTCAACTAGAGGCTTACTAGGGACATGTTGTGGTCTATATATTCACACATGTATTACGATTTCCGGATAACACAATTATAGCATGAACAATAGACAATTATCATGAAACAAGGAAATATAATAATAACCATTTTATTATTGCCTCTAGGGCATATTTCCAACAGTCTCCCACTTGCACTAGAGTCAATAATCTAGTTACATTGTGATGAATTGAACACCCATAGAGTTCTGGCGTTGATCATGTTTTGCTCGAGGGAGAGGTTTAGTCAACGGATCTGCGACATTCAGGTTCGTATGCACTTTACAAATATCTATGTCTCCGTTTTGAACATTTTCATGAATGGATTTGAAGCGACGCTTGATATGCCTGGTCTTCCTGTGAAACCTGGGCTCATTGGCAAGGGCAATAGCTCCAGTGTTGTCACAGAAGAGATTCATCGGGCCCGATGCATTGGGAATAACTCCTAGGTCGGTAATGAACTCCTTCACCCGAATTGCTTCTTGTGCTGCCTCCGAGGCTGCCATGTACTCTGCTTCACTTGTAGATCCCGCCATGACGCTTTGCTTGCAACTGCACCAGCTGACTGCCCCACCATTCAAAATATACACGTATCCGGTTTGTGACTTGGAGTCATCCAGATCTGTGTCGAAGCTAGCATCGACGTAACCCTTTACGACGAGCTCTTCGTCACCTCCATAAACGAGAAACATATCCTTAGTCCTTTTCAGGTACTTCAGGATATTCTTGACCGCTGTAAGTGTTCCATGCCGGGATTACTTTGGTACCTTCCTACCAAACTTACGGCAAGGTTTACATCAGGTCTGGTACACAGCATAGCATACATGATAGACCCTATGGCCGAGGCATAGGGGACGACACTCATCTTTTCTCTATCTTCTGCCGTGGTCGGGCATTGAGCCGTGCTCAATCTCATACCTTGTAACACATGCAAGAACCCCTTCTTTGACTGATCCATATTGAACTTCTTCAATATCTTGTCAAGGTATGTACTCTGTGAAAGACCAATGAGGCGTCTCGATCTATCTCTATAGATCTTGATGCCTAATATGTAAGCAGCTTCTCCAAGATCCTTCATTGAAAAACACTTGTTCAAGTAGGCCTTTATGATTTTCAAGAATTCTATATCATTTCCCATCAATAGTATGTCATCCACATACAATATGAGAAATGCTACAGAGCTCCCACTGACTTTCTTGTAATGCAGGCTTCTCCATAAGTTTGCGTAAACCCAAATGCTTTGATCATCTCATCAAAACGAATGTTCCAACTCCGAGATGCTTGCATCAGCCCATAGATCGAGCGTTGGATCTTGCACACCTTGTCAGCATTCTTAGGATCGACAAAACCTTCCGGCTGCATCATATACAATTCTTCCTTAAGGAAACCATTAAAGAATGCCGTTTTGACGTCCATTTGCCATATCTCATAATCATAGAATGCGGCGATTGCTAACATGATTCGGACGGACTTTAGCTTCTCTACGGGTGAGAAAGTCTCATCATAGTCAACCCCTTGAACTTGTCGATAACCCTTAGTGACAAGCCGAGCTTTATAGATGGTCACATTACCATCCGCGTCTGTCTTCTTCTTAAAGATCCATTTATTTTCTATGGCTCGCCGATCATCGGGCAAGTCAGTCAAAGTCCATACTTCGTTTTCATACATGGATCCTATCTCGGATTTCATGGCTTCTAGCCATTTGTCGGAGTCTGGGCCCGCCATCACTTCTTCATAGTTCGAAGGTTCACCATTGTCTAACAACATGATTTCCAGGACAGGGTTGCCGTACCACTCTGGTGCGGAACGTGTCCTTGTGGACCTACGAAGTTCAGTAGCAACTTGATCTGAAGTTTCTTGATCATCATCATTAACTTCCTCTCTAGTCGGTGCAGGCACCTCAGCAACATTTTCTTGAGCTGCGCCACTCTCCGGTTCAAGAGGCAATACTTCATCAAGTTCTACTTTCCTCCCACTTACTTCTTTCGAGAGAAACTCTTTCTCTAGAAAGGATCCATTCTTGGCAACAAAGATCTTGCCTTCAGATCTGAGGTAGAAGGTATACCCAATAGTTTCTTTAGGGTATCCTATGAAGACGCATTTTCCGATTTGGGTTCGAGCTTTTTAGGTTGAAGTTTCTTCACATAAGCATCGCATCCCCAAACTTTTAGAAACGACAGCTTAGGTTTCTTCCCAAACCATAATTCATACGGCGTCGTCTCAATGGATTTCGACGGAGCCCTATTTAAAGTGAATGCGACAGTCTCTAAAGCATAGCCCCAAAATGACAGCGGTAGATCGGTAAGAGACATCATAGATCGCACCATATCCAATAGAGTGCGATTACGACGTTCGGACACACCATTACGGTGTTCCAGGCAGCGTGAGTTGTGAAACTATTCCACATTTCCTTAAGTGCGTGCCAAATTCGTGACTGAAGTATTCTCCCCACGATTTGATCGCAAGAACTTGATTTTCCTGTCACGTTGATTCTCAACCTCACTCTGAAATTCCTTAAACTTTTCAAAGGTCTCAGACTTGTGTTTCATTAAGTAGACATACCCATATCTACTCAAGTCATCAGTGAGGGTGAGAACATAATGATAGCCACCGCGAGCCTCAACACTCATTGGACCGCACACATCAGTATGTATGATTTCCAACAAGTTGGTTGCTCGCTCCATTGTTCCGGAGAACGGAGTCTTGGTCATTTTTCCCATGAGGCATGGTTCGCACGTGTCAAATGATTCATAATCAAGAGACTCCAAAAGTCCATCTGCATGGAGTTTCTTCATGCGTTTGACACCAATGTGACCAAGGCGGCAGTGCCACAAGTATGTGGGACTATCATTATCAACCTTACATCTTTTGGTATTCACACTATGAATATGTGTAACATTACGTTCGAGATTAAATAAGAATAAACCATTGACCAGTGGGGCATGACCATAAAACATATCTCTCATATAAATAGAACAACCATTATTCTCAGATTTAAATGAGTAGCCATCTCGTATTAAACGAGATCCTGATACAATGTTCATGCTCAAAACTAGCACTAAATAACAATTATTGAGGTTTAAAACTAATCCCGTAGGTAAATGTAGAGGTAGCGTGCCGACGGCGATCACATCGACCTTGGAACCATTCCCGACGCGCATCGTCACCTCGTCCTTCGCCAGTCTCCGCTTATTCCGCAGATCCTGTTTTGAGTTACAAATATGAGCAACCGCACCGGTATCAAATACCCAGGAGCTACTACGAGTACTGGTAAGGTACACATCAATAACATGTATATCACATATACCTTTGGTGTTGCCGGCCTTCTTGTCCGCTGAGTACTTGGGGCAGTTCCGCTTCTAGTGACCACTTCCCTTGCAATAAAAACACTCAGTCTCGGGCTTGGGTCCATTCTTTGGCTTCTTCCCGGCAGCTTGCTTACCGGGCGCGACAACTCCCTTGTCGTCCTTCTTGAAGTTCTTTTTACCCTTGCCTTTCTTGAACTTAGTGGTTTTATTCACCATCAACACTTGATGTTCCTTTTTGATTTCCACCTCCGCTGATTTCAGCATCGAATATACCTCAGGAATGGTCTTTTCCACCCCATGCATATTGAAGTTCATCACAAAGCTCTTGTAGATAGGTGGGAGCGACTGAAGGATTCTGTCAACGACCGCATCATCCGAGAGATTAACTCCCAGCTGAGACAAGCGGTTGTGTAACCCAGACATTTTGAGTATGTGCTCGCTGACGGAACTATTCTCCTCCATCTTACAACTGTAGAACTTGTCGGAGACTTCATATCTCTCGACCCGGGCATGAGCTTGGAAAACCATTTTCTGCTCTTGGAACATCTCATATGCTCCGTGTTGCTCAAAGCGCTTCTGGAGCCCCGGTTCTAAGCTATAAAGCATGCCGCACTGAACCAGGGAGTAATCATTAACATGGGACTGCCAAGCGTTCATAACATCTTGGTTTGCTGGGGGTGGTGCTTCACCTAGCGGTGCTTCAAGGACATATGCTTTCTTGGCAGCTATGAGGATGATCCTCAAGTTCCGGACCCAGTCTGTATAGTTGCTACCATCGTCTTTCAGCTTGGTTTTCTCTAGGAACGCGTTGAAGTTGAGGACAACATTAGCATGGGCCATTTGATCTACAAGACATATTGTAAAGATTTTAGACTAAGTTCATGATAATTAAGTTCATCTAATCAAATTATTCAATGAACTCCCACTCAGATAGACATCCCTCTAGTCATCTAAGTGATACATGATCCGATTCAACTAGGCCGTGTCCGATCATCACGTGAGACGGACTAGTCATCATCGGTGAACATCTTCATGTTGATCGTATCTTCTATATGACTCATGTTCGACCTTTCGGTCTTCCGTGTTCCGAGGCCATGTCTGTACATGCTAGGCTCGTCAAGTCAACCTAAGTGTATTGCGTGTGTAAATCTGGCTTACACCCGTTGTATGCGAACGTTAGAACCTATCACACCCGATCATCACGTGGTGCTTCAGAACAACGGACCTTAGCAATGGTGCACAATTAGGGGGAACACTTTCTTGAAATTATTGTGAGGGATCATCTTATTTACTACCGTCGTTCTAAGCAAATAAGAAGCAAAAACATGATAAACATCACATGTAATCAAATAGTGACATGATATGGCCAATATCATTTGCTCCTTTTGATCTCCATTTTTGGGGCGCCATGATCATCATCGTCACCGGCATGACACCATGATCTCCATCATCGTGTCTTCATGAAGTTGTCTCTTCATCTATTACTTCTACTACTATGGCTAACGGTTTAGCAATAAAGTAAAGTAATTACATGACGTTTATGTTGACACACAGGTCATAAATAAATTAAGACAACTCCTATGGCTCCTGCCGGTTGTCATACTCATCGACATGCAAGTCGTGATTCCTATTACAAGAACATGATCAATCTCATACATCACATATATCATTCATCACATCCTTTTGGCCATATCACATCACATAGCACATGCTGCAAAAACAAGTTAGACGTCCTCTAATTGTTGTTGTATGTTTTTACGTGGCTGCTATAGGTTTCTAGCAAGAACGTTTCTTACCTACGCCAAAACCACAACGTGATATGCCAATTTCTATTTACCCTTCATAAGGACCCTTCTCATCAAATCCGATCCGACTAAAGTGGGAGAGACAGACACCCGCTAGCCACCTTATGCAACTAGTGCATGTCAGTCGGTGGAACCAGTCTCACGTAAGCGTACGTATAAGGTCGGTCCGGGCCGCTTCATCCCACGATGCCGCCGAATCAAGATAAGACTAGTAACGGCAAGTAAATTGACAAAATCAACGCCCACAACAACTTGTGTTCTACTCGTGCATAGAAACTACGCATAGACCGAGCTCTGATACCACTGTTGAGGAACGTAGCAGAATTTTAAAATTTTCTATGCATCACCAAGATCAATCTGTGGAGTCATCTAGAAACGAGGGAAAGGGGAGTGCATCTACATACCCTTGTAGATCGTGAGCCGAAGCGTTCAAGAGAACGGGGTTGATGGAGTCGTACTCGTCGTGATCCAAATCACCGATGACCAAGTGCCGAACGGACGGCACTTCCGCGTTCAACACACGTACGGTTGAGAACACGTCTCCTCCTTCTGGATCCAGCAAGGGGAAGGAGAGGTTGATGGAGATCCAGCAGCACGATGGCATGGTGGTGGAAGCAGCGGTGATCTCGGCAGGGCTTCGCCAAGCTCCAACGAGAGAGAGAGAGAGGTGTTACGAGGGGAGAGGGAGGGGCCAGGGACTTGGTGTGGCTGCCCTCCCTCCCCCCACTATATATAGGGCCCCTAGGGGGGGGCGCCGGCCCTAGGAGATGGGATCTCCAAGGGGGGGCGGCGGCCAAGGGGGACTTGCCCCCCAAGCCAAGTGGGGCGCCCCCCACCCCTAGGGTTTCCAACCCTAGGCGCAGGGGAGGCCCATGGGGGGGCGCACCAGCCCACCAGGGCTGGTTCCCTGCCCACTTCAGCCCATGGGGCCCTCCGGGATAGGTAGCCCCACCCAGTGGACCCCCGGGACCCTTCCGGTGGTCCCGGTACAATACCGATTACCCCCGAAACCTTCCCGATGGCCGAAACTGGACTTTCTATATATAAATCTTCACCTCCGTACCATTCCGGAACTCCTCGTGACGTCCAGGATCTCATCCGGGACTCCGAACAACTTTCGGGTTACCGCATACTAATATCTCTACAACCCTAGCATCACCGAACCTTAAGTATGTAGACCTTACGGGTTCGGGAGACATGCAGACATGATCGAGACGACTCTCCGGTCAATAACCAACAGCAGGGTCTGGATACCCATGTTGGCTCCCACATGTTCCACGATGATCTCATCGGATGAACCACGATGTCAAGGATTCAATCAATCCCGTATCCAATTCCCTTTGTCATTCGGTACGTTATTTGCCCGAGATTCGATCGTCGGTATCCCAATACCTTGTTCAATCTTGTTACCGGCAAGTCACTTTACTCGTTCCGTAACACATCATCCCGTGACCAACTATTTAGTCACACTGAGCTCATTATGATGATGCATTACCGAGTGGGCCCAGAGATACCTCTCCGTCATACGGAGTGACAAATCCCAGTCTCGATTCATGCCAACCCAACAGACACTTTCGGAGATACCTGTAGTGTACCTTTATAGCCACCCAGTTACATTGTGACGTTTGGCACACCCAAAGCACTCCTAAGGTATCCGGGAGTTGCACGATCTCATGGTCTAAGGAAATGATACTTGACACTTAGAAAAGCTCTAGCAAACGAACTACACGATCTTGTGCTATGCTTAGGATTGGGTCTTGTCCATCACATCATTCTCCTAATGATGTGATCCCGTTATCAATGACATCCAATGTCCATGGTCAGGAAACCGTAACCATCTATTGATCAACGAGCTAGTCAACTAGAGGCTTACTAGGGACATGTTGTGGTCTATATATTCACACATGTATTACGATTTCCGGATAACACAATTATAGCATGAACAATAGACAATTATCATGGACAAGGAAATATAATAATAACCATTTTATTATTGCCTCTAGGGCATATTTCCAACAGTCAGTCCATCATATATCGTCATAATTGCCTTTCACTTGCACGACCGAATAGTGTGAATAATAATAGTGCACGTGCATTGGACTAAGCTGGAATCTGCAGGCATTCAATAAACAGGAGAAGACAAGGCAATATGGGCTCTTTTGTGAGATCAACAATAATGCATATAAGAGCTACTTCAACAATTTAATTATGGTCTTCTCCTATCGACCCCAAAGAAAAGAAGAAGATAAAACTATTTACACGGGAAAGCTCCCAACAAGCAAAAGAAGAACATGAAATATTTTTGGGTTTTCTTTTTAATTACTACTACAAGCATGGAAATTAAACTGATTAAAAGCTACAACTAATTTTTTTTGGTTTTTCTTAAGGTTTACTAAACACACAAGAAGAGAGCATAAAAAGGAAAATAAACTAGCATGGATGATACAATGAAAAAGGATGAGCACCGACATCTAGCAATGAGTGTGTGAGCATAAATGTAATGTCGGTGGGAAATACTTACTCCCCCAAGCTTAGGCTTTTGGCCTAAGTTGGTCTATGGCCACGGCTGGCCTGGCGGGTATCCATAATAGTAGTTGGGGTCATACTATGATGAAGAAGAGGAAGACTCCGATTGCCACTGGCTGACAATCATCTCCGGATCCCACTGGTAATTAGACTGTCGTGAAGGATCAACTTGTGGTTCCGGCTCTGGCTCCTCGGCTGGTGCAGGGTTCCGATAGGCGTGAATAGCCTTCAACGGAACAAGGTACGTGCCTGAAGATAAATCAAACAAAGAAGGAGCAGGCAGGGTAATAGTCTCAGGATGATGTTTATTAAAGAACAATTGATATTTAAGCTCTCCTTCCCTATTCTTAACAATAAAATCATGTGCCACCCTACTTTTGTAATCTAGATAAACACGAGGCAGCACCTTTTCTTCCTTCTCAAAATGCCTGATAGGTATGTTAAAATGTGCAGCTAGGCGTGAAGCATAGATGCCTCCAAAGATGGGGCCCTTGGTACGGTTCAGACTTAACCGTTTGGGAATAATACCGCCCATACTAAAAGTGTTATCACTATATAAACCATGGAGCAGAATAATTATATCAGGGATACTAAGGTTTCCACAGTTTCCGCGTCCAATTAAGCAACGACTAGCAAATAATGCAAAGTAACGTAAAACAGGAAAATGTATGCTAGTGATTCGTGCATCGGAAACCTTCCTAGTTTCCCCTATAGTGATAGTATCAATAAACCCTCCACATCATAATGATGTGGTTCTTCTGTCTTGCCCACAAAAGGGACCAAACAAATCCGACAAAAATCATAAAGTGACATCTCCTTATGCTCGTCATATAAATGAAACTCCACCGTAGGTGGTGAGCTCCTAGAATGGAAATGAAAGTTTTGCACAAAGGTATTTGTGAGTAAGAGATACATATTGCATTGGTCGTGGAGGAAAGCGGTGAGGCCTGCATTCTTAGCCAACTCATGAAAATCTTCTTAAATACCGGCTGCTCTCAAGAAATCCTCGGAAGGCCATTCACAC
Source organism: Triticum urartu (assembly GCF_003073215.2). Classification (NCBI taxonomy): domain Eukaryota; kingdom Viridiplantae; phylum Streptophyta; class Magnoliopsida; order Poales; family Poaceae; genus Triticum; species Triticum urartu. The sequence goes on from NC_053024.1 coordinate 624,132,621, forward strand.
GCCCGAACCTCCGCGGTGCGCGGCAAATTATACTTAGGCTTCGGTGCCTTTTCCTTCGAGCTTTGGCTCGATGAGCCCCTCAATAGTCTCCTCATCATTTTCTGAAAAATTCTGAAATTTTTAGTAACTTCAAAATAAAAGTAAACCAAACTCAATAATATTGATAGCAACTACTTCTACAAGTGCCTAGGGCCTATATCATGCATCAAAACTACTTTCGACCATATAAATTTGACATGCAAGCTCAAGAACAGGGTCACCTAAGCAGCAAAAATTTGCAATGAATAAAGCACTAGAACAAAAACTAATTGGACCAATGGAGGAGTCACATACCAAGGAACAATCTCCCCAAGCAGTTTTGTGAGAGGTGCTGTGAGCAAGGAGATCGAAAATGGCAGCAAAGTGGGCTAGAACTCGTGCTTGAGATGGATATTCGTGTTTGTGGGAGGAAGATGAAGTGTATGGGTGCAGGAATAAGTGGAGGAGGGCCACCGTGGGCCCATGAGGCAGGGGGCGTGCCCAGGGGGGTAGGGCGCGCCCTCCACCCTCGTGGGCAGGTGGTTGACCCCCCTGTTGTGTTCTCAGTGCCAAATATTCTCAAATATTCTAGAAAAAATCATATTTAAATTTCAGGGCATTTGGAGAACTTTTATTTTCGGGGTATTTTTATATTGCACGGATAATCAGATAACAGACAGAAAAATATTTCTTTTTATTTTATTTAATATAAATAACAGAAAGTAAAAGTGGGGTACAAAGGGTTTTGCCTTCTAGTTTCATCCATCTCATGATCATCAAAAGGAATCCTCTAACAAGGTTGATCAAGTCTTATTAACGAACTCATTCCGAATAACATGGAACCGGAGAAATTGCGAATAACACTATGTTACCTCAACGGGGATATGCATGTCCCCAATAATAAGAATATCATATTTCTTCTTGACAGTAAGAAGAGGAAATTCAAAACCTCCAAATATGATCGATGGAATTTTTCCAATAGAGTTGATACTATGAACTTGAGGTTGTTTCCTCGGAAAGTGTACCGTATGCTCATTACCATTAACATGAAAAGTGACATTGCCTTTAGTGCAATCAATAACAGCCCCTGCAGTATTCAAAAAGGGTCTTCCAAGAATAATAGACATACTATCGTCCTCAGGAATATCAAGAATAACAAAGTCCGTTAAAATAGTAACATTTGCAACTACAACAGGCACATCCTCACAAATACCGACAGGTATAGCAGTTGATTTATCAGCCATTTGCAAAGATATTTTAGTAGGTGTCAACTTATTCAAGTCTACAATATAAAGAGAGAGGCATAACACTAACACCGGCTCCAAGATCACATAAAGCAGTTTTAACATAGTTTCTTTTAATAGAGCATGGTATAGTGGGTACTCCTGGATCTCCAAGTTTCTTTGGTATTCCACCCTTAAAAGTATAATTAGCAAGCATGGTGGAAATTTCAGCTTACGGTATCTTTATTTTATTTGTAATAATATCTTTCATGTACTTAGCATAAGGATTGGTTTTGAGCATATCAGTTAATCGCATACGCAAAAAGATAGGTCTAATCATTTCAGCAAAGCGCTCAAAATCCTCATCATCCTTTTTCTTGGATGGTTTGGGAGGAAAAGGCATGGGTTTCTAAACCCAAGGCTCTCTTTCTTTACCATGTTTCCTAGCAACAAAGTCTTTCTTATCATAACGTTGATTCTTTGATTGTGGGTTATCAAGATCAACAGCAGGTTCAATTTCTATATCATTATCATTACTAGGTTGAGCATCATCATGAATATTATTATTAGCATTATCACTAGTTTCAGGTTCCTTACCAGCTTGAGTTTCAGCATCAGAAATAGAAATATCATTTGGATTCTCGGGTGGTTCAATAACAGGTTCACTAGAAGCATGCAAATTCCTATCATTTTTCTTTTTCTTCTTTTTAGAAGAACTAGGTACATCTATGTTATTTCTCTGAGAATCTTGCTCAATTCTCTTAGGGTGGCCTTCAGGATACAAAGGTTCCTGACTCATTCTACCAGTTCTAGTAGCCACTCTAACAGCATAATCATTATCTTTACTATTTAATTCATTGAGCAAATCATTTTGAGCTTTAAGTACTTGTTCTACTTGAGTGGTAACCATAGAAGCATGTTTACTAATAAGTTTGAGTTCACCTTTAACATTAGCCATATAATCACCCAAGTGTTCAAGCATATTTGAATTGTATTTCAATTGTCTACTAGAATAAGCATTAAAGTCTTCTTGCTTAGCCATAAATTTATCAAACTCATCTAAGCATGGGCTAGCAAATTTAGTAAATGGGATTACATATTTATCATATCTATAGAGAGAATTTACCTTTACTACCTGTGTCGGGTTATCAAGACCATGAGTTTCTTCAATAAGTAAAGGATTAAGATTATATGTTTCTTTAATAGCGGTAAATTAAGACCATGTATTTCTTCAATAGGAGGTAAATTCTTGACATCTTCAGCTTTAATACCTTTTTCTTTCATAGATTTCTTTGCCTCTTGCATATCTTCAGGACTGAGAAATAGAATACCCCTCTTCTTCGGAGATGGTTTAGGAGTAGGCTCAGGAATTGGCTCCGAAGGTGTCCAATTATTTTCATTTGTCAACATATTATTCAATAGAATTTCAGCTTCATCCGGTGTTCTTTCCCTGAAAACAGAACCAGCACAACTATCCAGGTAATCTCTAGAGGCATCGGTTAGTCCATAATAAAAGATATCAAGTATTTCATTTTTCTTAAGAGGATGATCAGGCAAAGCATTAAGTAATTGGAGAAGCCTCCCCCAAGCTTGTGGGAGACTCTCTTCTTCAATTTGCACAAAATTATATATATCCCTTAAAGCAGATTGTTTCTTATGAGCAGGGAAATATTTAGCAGAGAAGTAATAAGTCATATCATGGGGACTACGCACACAACCAGGATCAAGAGAATTAAACCATATCTTAGCATCACCTTTTAATGAGAACATAATTATTTTAAGGATATAAAAGTAACGAGTTCTCTCATCTTTAGTGAATAGGGTGGCTATATCATTCAATTTAGTAAGATGTGCCACAACAGTTTCAGATTCATAACCATGAAAAGGATCAGATTCAACCAAAGTAATTATATCAGGATCAATAGAGAATTTATAATCCTTATTAGTAACAAAGATAGGTGAAGTAGCAAAAGTAGGGTCAGGTTTCATTCTAGCATTTAGAGATTGCTTACTCCATTTAGCTAATAATCTTTTGAGTTCATTTCTAGTTTGGCAAGCTAAAATAGCTAAAGAAGCTTCTTGATAAAAAAAATAACCCTTAGGAATAACAAGTGATTCTTCATAATCACTTTCATTAGTATCATTAGATTCAATATTTTCAATTTCTCTAGCCCTAGCAAGTTGTTCATCAAGAAAATCACTAAGTGGCATAGTAGTATCAGGCATAGAGGTAGTTTCATCATAAGTATCATGCATAGCAGAAGTGGCATCATCAATAACATGCAACATATCAGAACGAATAGCAGAAGCAGGTGTAGGTGTCGCAAACTTACTCATAACAGAAGGTGAATCAAGTGTAGAGCTAGATGGCAGTTCCTTCACTCCCCTCGTAGTTGAGGGATAGATCTTGGTTTTTGGATGTCTCAAGTTCTTCATAATGATAAGCAGATATATATCCCAAGTGACTCAAAGAATAGAGCTATGCTCCCCGGCAACGGTGCCAGAAAATAGTCTTGATAACCCACAAGTATAGGGGATCGCAACAGTTTTCGAGGGTAGAGTATTCAACCCAAATTTATTGACTCGACACAAGGGGAGCCAAAGAATACTCTCAAGTATTAGCAGCTGAGTTGTCAATTCAACCACACCTGGAAACTTAATATCTGTAGCAAGTGTTTAGTAGCAAAGTAATATGATAGTGGTGATAACGGTAACAAAAGGTAACGGTAGTAAAAGCAATGTTTTTGGTATTTTGTAGTGATGATAGCAATAGCAACGGAAAAGTAAATAAGCGAAGAACAATATATGGAAAGCTCGTAGGCAATGGATCAGTGATGGAGAATTATGCCGGATGCAGTTCATCATGTAACAGTCATAACCTAGGGTGACACAGAACTAGCTCCAGTTCATTGATATAATGTAGGCATGTATTCCGAACATAGTCATACGTGCTTATGGAAAAGAACTTGCATGACATCTTTTGTCCTACCCTCCCGTGGCAGCAGGGTCCTTACGAAAACTAAGGGATATTAAGGCCTCCTTTTAATAGAGAACCGGAACAAAGCATTAACACATAGTGAATACATGAACTCCTCAAACTACGGTCATCACCGGTAAGTATCCCGATTATTGTCACTTCGGGGTTAATGGATCATAACACATAATAGGTGACTATAGACTTGCAAGATAAGATCAAGAACACTCATATATTGATGAAAACATAATAGGTTCAGATCTGAAATCATGGCACTCGGGCCCTAGTGACAAGCATTAAGCATAGCAAAGTCATGGCTACATCAATCTCAGAACATAGTGGACACTAGGGATCAAACCCTAACAAAACTAACTCGATTACATGATAGATCCCATCCAACCCATCACCGTCCAGCAAGCCTACGATGGAATTACTCACGCACGATGGTGAGCATCATGAAATTGGTGATGGAGGATGGTTGGTGATGACGATGGCGACAGATTCCCCTCTCCGGAGCCCCGAACGGACTCTAGATCAGCCCTCCCGAGAGGTTTTAGGGCTTGGCGGCGGCTCCGTATCGTAAAACGCGATGATTTCTTCTCCCTGATTTTTCTCTCCCCAAAACTCAATATATGGAGTTGGAGTTGGAGTCGGAGAGGCAACAGGGGGCCCACGAGGTAGGGGGCGCGCCCCCCACCCTCATGGGGAGGTGGTGGCCCCCCTGGCCTTCATCTTTTGCAGGTATTTTTCTTATTTTCTAAAAAGTGGCTCCGTGAAGTTTCAGGTCATTCAGAGAACGTTTGCTCCTGCACATAAATAACACCATGGTAATTCTGCTGAAAACAGCGTCAGTCCGGGTTAGTTCCATTCAAATCATGCAAGTTAGAGTCCAAAACAAGGGCAAAAGTGTTTGGAAAAGTAGATACGTTGGAGACGTATCACCAAGGAACATCATAATATTTTCTTTGAGGCATCATGACTACGTAAACAAGAGTGCACACAAAAACAGATCCGACAAGAAAACGGCGAACGAGAAAGAGGGGCGAATAAAACTGAAATTTTTGTGAAGTGTGGGAGAGGAAAACGGGAGGCAAATGGCAAATAATGTAAATTGTGAAGAGATGAGATTTGTGATTGGGAACCTGGTTATGAAGAAGATCCTCCCCGGCAACGGCGCCAGAAATTCCTTTTGATTGCTCTCTAACTATAGCGCCAGAAAAGCTCCTATCTGCTAGGACTACGTCGGTATTTCCCCAAAGAGGAAGGGATGGTGCAGCACATCGACGGTAGGTATTTTCCTCAGTGAAGAAACCAAGGTTATCGAACCAGTAGGAGAACCAAGCAACACAACGTAAACAACACCTGCACACAAATAACAACACCTCGCAACATGGCGTGTTAAAGGGGTTGTTAATCCCTTTCGGGTAACGATGCCAGAAAAATTGTAGTAGATTGGAATAATACATCGCAAATAAAATAAATTGCATCAAAGTATTTATGTATTTTTTGGTTTAATAGATTTTAATAAAATGCAAAGGAAAAGTAGATCGCACGTAAATATATGAGGAAGAAGACCCGGGGGCCGTAGGTTTCACTAGTGGCTTCTCTCGAGAAAGATAGCAAATGGTGGGTAAAAAAATTACTGTTGGGCAATTGATAGAAACTCAAATAATTATGACGATATCCAGGCAATGATCATTACATAGGCATCACATCCAAGATTAGTAGACTGACTCCTGCCTGCATCTACTACTATTACTCCACACATCGACCGCTATCCAGCATGCATCTAGTCTATTAAGTTCATGGTAAAATGGAGTAATGCAATAAGAACGATGACATGACGTAGACAAGATCCGTTTATCTATTGCATAGATATAGATCTCGTCTTTTTATCCTTAGTAGCAACGATACATATGTGTCGGTTCCCTTTTCTGTCACTGAGATCAAGCACCGTAAGATCGAACCCACCACCGGACACCTTTCCCATTGCAAGATAAATAGATCAAGTTGGCCAGAAAAAACCCAAATATTGGAGAAGAAATACGAGGCTATAACAGACCATGCATATAAGAGATCGAAGAAACTCAAATAACTTTCATGGATATAAAAAGATATGACTGATCATAAACTCAAAGTTCATCAGATCCCAACAAACACACCGCAAAAAGAGTTACATCATATGGATCTTCAAGATACCATTGTATTGAGAATCAAGAGAGAGAGAGAGAGAGAGAGATGAAGCCATCTAGCTACTAACTACGGACCTAAAGGTCTACAAAGAACTACTCACGAATCATCGGAGAGGCGCCAATGGAGGTGGTGAACCCCATCCGAGATGGTGTCTAGATTGGATCTGGTGGTTCTGGACTCTGCGGTGGCTGGATGAATATTTCGTTGACTCCCCTAGGGTTTTGGGAATATTTGGGTATTTATAGAGCAAAGAGGCGGTCTGGGGGGCACCCGAGGTGGGCACAACCCACCAGGGCGCGCCTGGGCCTCCTGGCGCGCCCTGGTGGGTTGTCCCCTCCTCGAGACTCCCCCAGGTGCAACCAGGGCCCAACTTGTTCCTTCTGGTCCATAAAAAATCTCCATAAAGTTCCGTGGCATTTGGACTCCCTTTGATATTAATTTTCTGCGATGTAAAAAACACGGAAAAAACAGGAACTGGCACTTGGCACTATGTCAATAGGTTAGTACCAAAAAATGATATAAAATGACTATAAAATGATTATAAAACATCCAAGATTGATAAGATAACAGCATGGAACAAACAAAAATTATAGATACGTTGGAGATGTATCAATACGATACCGAGACTCCTCCCCCAAGCTTGGCAAGAGCCAAGGGGAGTGTCCATACCCGATACTCAACTCTACTTTGGCGATGAAGAAGTTGGTGGTGGTGATGTGGTAGTAGCGATCTTATCTTCAGGTTTCCATGGCAAAGGCTCACCATCATAAGAGGACTGGGTCTCGCGGGTCCTACAACTGGCAGCCAAACTCATGCCTTTAAACCTTGCCTCATATTCAAAGACTTGGTTTTGGAGATCATAGATTTGGCTTTGCAGAAAGTTAATGTGCTCATTGAAGGTGAAGACGATGTCCTTCATGGATTTGCCATCCACCTTGAGATCACGGGTGTAGTCCGCGATCATGAGGTGATTGGCATTGAGTCCACGTTCCACCATCCCCTTGCACATGAAGACTTCCTGCTCCATAGCTTCGAGCGTCGCATCCACGGTCCCCGTCCCTCTGGGCCCCTGGACGTCGTGGATTTGGAGCACCCCCTCACGCATCTCAATGGATTGAGGGTGCTGCATCACCTCTCACAAGTACAGGTTGATGATGTTCTTGAAGAACCTGTCCTTGGAGGAGTGCTACCTCTTGAGCATGTGTTGGTTTTCCCTTGAAGAGGAAAGGGTGATGCAGCAAAGTAGCGTAAGTATTTCCCTCAGTTTCTGAGAACCAAGGTATCAATCTAGTAGGAGGCTACACGCAAGTTGCCTAGTACCTGCACAAACAAACAAGAACCTCGCAACCAACGCGATAAAGGGGTTGTCAATCCCATCACGGTCACTTACGAGAGTGAGATCTGATAGAGATAATAAGATAAATATGTTTGGTATTTTTGTTGTATAGACTGAAAAGTAAAGATTGCAAAATAAACGACGACAGAAATAGCTAGTTGATGGGAAAATAATATAATGGAGAATAGACCCGGGGGCCATAGGTTTCACTAGTGGCTTCTCTCAAGATAGCATAATCTACGGTGGGTGAACAAATTACTATCGAGCAATTGATAGAAAAGTGCATAGTTATGAGAATATCTAGGCATGATCATGTATATAGGCATCACGTCCGTGACAAGTAGACCGAAGCGATTCTGCATCTACTACTATTACTCCACACATCGACCGCTATCCAGCATGCATCTAGAGTATTAAGTCCATAAGAACGGAGTAACGCATTAGGCAAGATGACATGATGAAGAGGGATAAACTCAAGAAATATGATATAAACCCCATCTTTTTATCCTCGATGGCAACAATCCAATATGTGCCTTGCTGCCCCTGCTGTCATTGGGAAAGGACACCGCAAGATTGAACCCAAAGCTAAGCAGTTCTCCCATTGCAAGAAAGATCAATCTAGTAGGCCAAACCAGACTGATAATTCGAAGAGACTTGCAAAGATATTTAAACCATGCATAAAAGAATTCAAAGAAGAATCAAATATTGTTCATAGTCAAACTTGATCATAAACCCGCAATTCATCGGATCTCGACAAACACACTGCAAAAAGAATTACATCGAATAGATCTCTAAGAGAATCCAGGAGAACTTTGTATTGAGATCCAAAGAGAGAGAAGAAGCCATCTAGCTAATAACCATGGACCCGAAGGTCTGTGGTAAACTACTCACACATCATCGGACAGGCTATGGTGTTGATGTAGAAGCCCTCCGTGATCGATTCCCCCTTCGGCGGAGCGTCGGAAAAGGCCCCAAGTGTTGGGGAATGCAGTAATTTCAAAAATTTTCCTACGCACACGCAAGATCATGGTGATGCATAGCAACGAGAGGGGAGAGTATGATCTACGTACCCTTGTAGATCGCAACGGAAGCATTGACACAACGTAGAGGAAGTAGTCGTACGTCTTCTTCCCGATTAGACCGATCCAAGCACCGTTACTCTGGCACCTCCGAGTTCTTAGCACATGTACAGCTCGATGACGCTCCCCGGGCTCCAATCCAGCAAAGCTTTGGGGATGAGTTCCGTCAGCACAACGGCGTGGTGACGATGATGATGTTCCACCGACGTAGGGCTTCGCCTAAGCACTACAACGATATGACCGAGGTGGAATATGGTGGCAGGGGGCACCGCACACGGCTAAGGAACGATCACGAGGATCAACTTGTGTGTTCTAGGGTGCCCCCTGCCTCCGTATATAAAGGATCCAAGGGGGGGTGCGCCGGCCTAGATGAGGGCGCAGGAGGAGTCCTACTCCTACCGGGAGTAGGACTCCCCTCCCCGTTCCTTGTCCAACTAGGAGAGGTGGAGGGAGAATAGGAAAGGGGGGGCGCCGCCCCTCCCTCCTTGTCCAATTCGGACTAGGGGGAGAGGGGGCGCGCGGCCTGCCCTGGCAGCCCCTTCCTCTTCTCCACATTAGGCCCATAAGGCCCATTAACCCCCGGGGGGTTCCGGTAACCCCTCCGGTACTCCTGTTTTATTCGAAACTTCTCCGGAACCCTTCCGGTGTCCGAATATAGTCATCCAATATATCAATCTTTATGTCCCGACCATTCCGAGACTCCTCGTCATGTCCGTGATCACATCCGGGACTCCGAACTAACTTCGGTACATCAAAATGCATAAACTCATAATAACTGTCATCGTAACTTTAAGCGTGCGGACCCTACGGTTCGAGAACAATGTAGACATGACCGAGACACGTCTCCGGTCAATAACCAATAGCGGGACCTGGGTGCCCATATTGGCTCCTACATATTCTACGAAGATCTTTATCGGTCAGACCGCATAACAACATACGTTGTTCCTTTTGTCATCGGTATGTTACTTGCCCAAGATTCGATCGTCGGTATCCAATACCTAGTTCAATCTCGTTACCGACAAGTCTCTTTACTCGTTCCATAATACATCATCTCACAACTAACATATTAGTTGTAATGCTTGCAAGGCTTATGTGATGTGCATTACCGAGAGGGCCCAGAGATACCTCTCCGACAATCGGAGTGACAAATCCTAATCTCGAAATACGCCAACCCAACATGTACCTTTGGAGACACCTGTAATGCTCCTTTATAGTCACCCAGTTACGTTGTGACGTTTGGTAGCACCCAAAGTGTTCCTCCGGCAAACGGGAGTTGCATAATCTCATAGTCATAGGAACATGTATAAGTCATGAAGAAAGCAATAGCAACATACCAAACGATCGGGTGCTAAGCTAATGGAATGGGTCATGCTAATCAGATCATTCAACTAATGATGTGACCTCGTTAATCAAATAACAACTCTTTGTTCATGGTTAGGAAACATAACCATCTTTGATTAACGAGCTAGTCAAGTAGAGGCATACTAGTGACACTCTGTTTGTCTATGTATTCACACATGTATTATGTTTCCGGTTAATACAATTCTAGCATGAATAATAAACATTTATCATGATATAAGGAAATAAATAATAACTTTATTATTGCCTCTAGGGCATATTTCCTTCAGTCTCCCACTTGCCCTAGAGTCAATAATCTAGATTACACAGTAATGATTCTAACACCCATGGAGTCTTGGTGCTGATCATGTTTTGCTCGTGGAAGAGGCTTAGTCAACGGGTCTGCTACATTCAGATCCGTCTTGCAAATCTCTATGTCTCCCACCTGGACTAGATCCCGGATGGAATTGAAGCGTCTCTTGATGTGCTTGGTTCTCTTGTGAAATCTGGATTCCTTTGCCAAGGCAATTGCACCAGTATTGTCACAAAAGATTTTCATTGGACCCGATGCACTAGGTATGACACCTAGATCGGATATGAACTCCTTCATCCAGACTCCTTCATTTGCTGCTTCTGAAGCAGCTATGTACTCCGCTTCACATGTAGATCCCGCTACAACGCTTTGTTTAGAACTGCCCAACTTACAGCCCCACCATTTAATGTAAACACGTATCCGGTTTGCGATTTAGAATCGTCCGGATCAGTGTCAAAGCTTGCATCAACGTAACCTTTTACGATGAGCTCTTTGTCACCTCCATATATGAGAAGCATATCCTTAGTCCTTTTCAGGTATTTCAGGATGTTCTTGACCGCTGTCTAGTGATCCACTCCTGGATTACTTTGGTACCTCCCTGCTAGACTTATAGCAAGGCACACATCAGGTCTGGTACACAGCATTGCATACATGATAGATCCTATGGCTGATGCATAGGGAACATCTTTCATATTCTCTCTATCTTCTGCAGTGGTCGGGCATTGAGTCTTACTCAACTTCACACCTTGTAACACAGGCAAGAACCCTTTCTTTGCTTGCTCCATTTTGAACTTCTTCAAAATTTTGTCAAGGTATGTGGTTTGTGAAAGTCCAATTAAGCGTCTTGATCTATATCTATAGATCTTAATGCCTAATATGTAAGCAGCTTCACCGAGGTCTTTCACTGAAAAACTTTTATTCAAGTATCCCTTTATGCTATCCAGAAATTCTACATCATTTCCAATTAGTAATATGTCATCCACATATAATATCAGAAATGCTACAGAGCTCCCACTCACTTTCTTGTAAATACAGGCTTCTCCAAAAGTCTATATAAAACCAAATGCTTTGATCACACTATCAAAACGTTTATTCCAACTCCGAGAGGCTTGCACCAGTCCATAAATGGATCGCTGGAGCTTGCACACTTTGTTAGCTCCCTTTGGATCGACAAAACCTTCTGGTTGCATCATATACAACTCTTCTTCCAGAAATCCATTCAGGAATGCAGTTTTGACATCCATCTGCCAAATTTCATAATCATAAAATGCGGCAATTGCTAACATGATTCGGACAGACTTAAGCATCGCTACGGGTGAGAAGGTCTCATCGTAGTCAATCCCTTGAACTTGCCGAAAACCTTTTGCGACAAGTCGAGCTTTGTAGACAGTAATATTACCGTCAGCGTCAGTCTTCTTCTTGAAGATCCATTTATTCTCAATTGCTTGCCGATCATCGGGCAAGTCAACCAAAGTCCACACTTTGTTCTCATACATGGATCCCATCTCAGATTTCATGGCTTCAAGCCACTTTGCGGAATCTGGGCTCACCATCGCTTCTTCATAGTTCGTAGGTTCATCATGATCTAGTAGCATGACTTCCAGAACAGGATTACCGTACCACTCTGGCGCGGATCTTACTCTGGTTGATCTACGAGTTTTAGTAGTATCTTGTTCTGAAGTTTCATGATCATCATCATTAGCTTCCTCGCTAACTGGTGTAGGTGTCGCAGAAACAGTTTTCTATGATGTACTACTTTCCAATAAGGGAGTAGGTACAGTTACCTCGTCAAGTTCTACTTTCCTTCCACTCACTTCTTTCGAGAGAAACTCCTTCTCCAGAAAGTTTCCGAATTTAGCAACAAAAGTCTTGCCTTCGGATCTGTGATAGAAGGTGTATCCAATAGTTTCCTTTGGATATCCTATGAAGACACATTTCTCCGATTTGGGTTCGAGCTTATCAGGTTGAAGCTTTTTCACATAAGCATTGCAGCCCCAAACTTTTAGAAACGACAACTTTGGTTTCTTGCCAAACCACAGTTCATAAGGCATCGTCTCAACGGATTTTGATGGTGCCCAATTTAACGTGAATGCAGCTGTCTCTAGAGTGTATCCCCAAAATGATAGCGGTAACTCAGTAAGAGACATCATAGATCGCACCATATCTAGTAAAGTACGATTACGACGTTCGGACACACCATTACGCTGTGGTGTTCCGGGTGGCGTGAGCTGCGAAACTATTCCGCATTGTTTCAAATGTACACCAAACTCGTAACTCAAATATTCTCGTCCACGATCAGATCGTAGAAACTTTATTTTCTTGTTACGATGATTTTCCACTTCACTCTGAAATTCTTTGAACTTTTCAAATGTTTCAGACTTATGTTTCATTAAGTAGATATACCCGTATCTGCTTAAATCATTTGTGAAGGTGAGAAAATAACGATATCCGCCACGAGCTTCAATATTCATCGGACCACATACATCTGTATGTATGATTTCCAACAACTCTGTTGCTCTCTCCATAGTACCGGAGAACGGTGTTTTAGTCATCTTGCCCATGAGGCACGGTTCGCAAGTACCAAGCGATTCATGATCAAGTGGTTCCAAAAGCCCATCAGTATGGAGTTTCTTCATGCGCTTTACACCGATATGACCTAAACGGCAGTGCCACAAATAAGTTGCACTATCATTATCAACTCTGCATCTTTTGGCTTCAACATTATGAATATGTGTATCACTACTCTCGAGATTCAATAAGAATAGACCACTCTTCAAGGGTGCATGACCATAAAAGATATTACTCATATAAATAGAACAACCATTATTCTCTGATTTAAATGAATAACCGTCTCGCATTAAACAAGATCCAGATATAATGTTCATGCTCAACGCTGGCACCAAATAACAATTATTTAGGTCTAATACTAATCCCGAAGGTAGATGTAGAGGTAGCGTGCCGACCGCGATCACATCGACTTTGGAACCGTTTCCCACGCGCATCGTCACCTCGTCCTTAGCCAATCTTCGCTTAATCCGTAGTCCCTGTTTCGAGTTGCAAATATTAGCAACAGAACCAGTATCAAATACCCAGGTGCTACTGCGAGCATTGGTAAGGTACACATCAATAACATGTATATCAGATATACCTTTGTTCACCTTGCCATCCTTCTTATCCGCCAAATACTTGGGGCAGTTCCGCTTCCAGTGACCAGTCTTCTTGCAGTAGAAGCACTCAGTTTCAGGCTTAGGTCCAGACTTGGGTTTCTTCTCTTGAGCAGCAACTTGCTTGCCGTTCTTCTTGAGGTTCCCCTTCTTCTTCCCTTTGCCCTTTTTCTTGAAACTAGTGGTCTTATTGACCATCAACACTTGATGCTCCTTCTTGATTTCTACCTCCGCAGCTTTCAGCATTGCAAAGAGCTCGGGAATAGTCTTGTTCATCCCTTGCATATTATAGTTCATCACGAAGCTCTTGTAGCTTGGTGGCAGTGATTGGAGAATTCTGTCAATGACGCAATCATCTGGAAGATTAACACCCATCTGAATCAAGTGATTATTATACCCAGACATTTTGAGTATATGCTCACTGACAGAACTGTTCTCCTCCATCTTGCAGCTATAGAACTTATTGGAGACTTCATATCTCTCAATCCGGGGATTTGCTTGAAATATTAACTTCAACTCCTGGAACATCTCATATGCTCCATGACGTTCGAAAAGTTGTTGAAGTCCCGATTCTAAGCCGTAAAGCATGGCACACTGAACTATCGAGTAGTCATCAGCTTTGCTCTGCCAGACGTTCATAACATCTGGTGTTGCTCCAGCAGCAGGCCTGGCACCCAACGGTGCTTCCAGGACGTAATTCTTCTGTGCAGCAATGAGGATAATCCTCAAGTTACGGACCCAGTCCGTGTAATTGCTACCATCATCTTTCAACTTTGCTTTCTCAAGGAACGCATTAAAATTCAACGGAACAACAGCACGAGCCATCTATCTACAATCAACATAAACAAGCAAGATACTTTCAGGGACTAAGTTCATGATAAATTTAAGTTCAATTAATCATATTACTTAAGAACTCCCACTTAGATAGACATCCCTCTAATCCTCTAAGTGATCACGTGATCCAAATCAACTAAACCATGTCCGATCATCATGGGAGATGGAGTAGTTTCATTGGTGAGCATCACTATGTTGATCATATCTACTATATGATTCACGCTCGACCTTTCGGTTTCCGTGTTCCGAGGCCATATCTGTATATGCTTGGCCCGTCAAGTATAACCTGAGTATTCCGCATGTGCAACTATTTTGCACCCGTTGTATTTGAACGTAGAGCCTATCACACCCGATCATCACGTGGTGTCTCAGCACGAAGAACTTTCGCAACGGTGCATACTCAGGGAGAACACTTCTTGATAATTTAGTGAGAGATCATCTTATAATGCTACTGTCAATCAAAGCAAGATAAGATGCATAAAAGATAAACATCACATGCAATCAATATAAGTGATATGATATGGCCATCATCATCTTGTGCCTGTGATCTCCATCTCCGAAGCACCGTCATGATCACCATCGTCACCGGTGCGACACCTTGATCTCCATCGTAGCATCGTTGTCGTCTCGCCAATCTTATGCTTCCACGACTATCACTACCGCTTAGTAATAAAGTAAAGCATTACATCGCGATTGCATTGCATACAATAAAGCGACAACCATATGGCTCCTGCCAGTTGCCGATAACTTGGTTACAAAACATGATCATCTCATACAATAAAATTTAGCATCATGTCTTGTCCATATCACATCACAACATGCCCTGCAAAAACAAGTTAGACGTCCTCTACTTTGTTGTTTTAAGTTTTACGTGGCTGCTACGGGCTTAAGTAAGAACCAATCTCACCTACGCATCAAAACCACAACGATAGTTTGTCAATTTGACTCCGTTTTAACCTTCACAAGGACCGGGCGTAGCCACACTTGGTTCAACTAAAGTTGGAGAGACTGTCGCCCGCAAGCCACCTATGTGCAAAGCACGTCGGGAGAACCGGTCTCGCGTACGCGTAATGTCGGTCCGGGTCATCTCGTCCAACAATACCGCCGAACCAAAGTATGACATGCTGGTAGGCAGTATGACTTATATCGCCCACAACTCACTTGTGTTCTACTCGTGCATATAACATCAAACCATAAAACCTAGGCTCGGATGCCACTGTAGGGGAACGCAGTAATTTCAAAAAATTTCCTACGCACACGCAAGATCATGGTGATGCATAGCAACGAGAGGGGAGAGTATGATCTACGTGCCCTTGTAGATCGCAACGGAACCGTTGACACAACGTAGAGGAAGTAGTCCTACGTTTTCTTCCCGATCCGACCGATCCAAGCACCGTTACTCCGGCACCTCCGAGTTCTTAGCACACGTACAGCTCGATGACGCTCCCCGAGCTCCGATCCAGCAAAGCTTCGGGGATGAGTTCCGTCAGCGCAACGGCGTGGTGACGATGATGATGTTCCACCGACGTAGGGCTTCGCCTAAGCACTACAACGATATGACCGAGGTGGAATATGGTGGCAGGGGGCACCGCACACGGCTAAGGAACGATCACGAGGATCAACTTGTGTGTTCTAGGGTGCCCCTGCCTCCGTATATAAAGGATCCAAGGGGGGGGTGCACCGGCCTAGAGGAGGGCGCAGGAGGAGTCCTACTCCTACCGGGAGTAGGACTCCCCTCCCCGTTCCTTGTCCAACTAGGAGAGGTGGAGGGAGAATAGGAAAGGGGGGGCGCCGCCCCTCCCTCCTTGTCCAATTCGGACTAGGGGGAGAGGGGGCGCGCGGCCTGCCCTGGCAGCCCCTTCCTCTTCTCCACATTAGGCCCATAAGGCCCATTAACCCCCGGGGGGTTCCGGTAACCCCTCCGGTACTCCTGTTTTATTCGAAACTTCTCCGGAACCCTTCCGGTGTCCGAATATAGTCATCCAATATATCAATCTTTATGTCCCGACCATTCCGAGACTCCTCGTCATGTCCGTGATCACATCCGGGACTCCGAACTAACTTCGGTACATCAAAATGCATAAACTCATAATAACTGTCATCGTAACTTTAAGCGTGCGGACCCTACGGTTCGAGAACAATGTAGACATGACCGAGACACGTCTCCGGTCAATAACCAATAGCGGGACCTGGGTGCCCATATTGGCTCCTACATATTCTACGAAGATCTTTATCGGTCAGACCGCATAACAACATACGTTGTTCCTTTTGTCATCGGTATGTTACTTGCCCAAGATTCGATCGTCGGTATCCAATACCTAGTTCAATCTCGTTACCGACAAGTCTCTTTACTCGTTCCATAATACATCATCTCACAACTAACATATTAGTTGTAATGCTTGCAAGGCTTATGTGATGTGCATTACCGAGAGGGCCCAGAGATACCTCTCCGACAATCGGAGTGACAAATCCTAATCTCGAAATACGCCAACCCAACATGTACCTTTGGAGACACCTGTAATGCTCCTTTATAGTCACCCAGTTACGTTGTGACGTTTGGTAGCACCCAAAGTGTTCCTCCGGCAAACGGGAGTTGCATAATCTCATAGTCATAGGAACATGTATAAGTCATGAAGAAAGCAATAGCAACATACCAAACGATCGGGTGCTAAGCTAATGGAATGGGTCATGCCAATCAGATCATTCAACTAATGATGTGACCTCGTTAATCAAATAACAACTCTTTGTTCATGGTTAGGAAACATAACCATCTTTGATTAACGAGCTAGTCAAGTAGAGCATACTAGTGACACTCTGTTTGTCTATGTATTCACACATGTATTATGTTTCCGGTTAATACAATTCTAGCATGAATAATAAACATTTATCATGATATAAGGAAATAAATAATAACTTTATTATTGCCTCTAGGGCATATTTCCTTCACCAAGATGGGATCTCACGGGTACAGAAGGATGCGGCAGTCTGATACGTCTCCAACGTATCTATAATTTTTTATTGTTCCATGCTATTATATTATCTGTTTTGGATGATAATGGGCTTTATTTTACACTTCTATATTATTTTTGGGACTAACCTATTAACCGGAGGCCCAGCCCAAATTTCTGTTTTTTTGCCTATTTCAGTGTTTTGTAGAAAAGGAATATCAACCGGAGTCCAAACGGAATGAAAACTTCGGAACGTGATTTTTGGAACAAATGTGATCCAGAGGACTTGGAGTGGACGTCAAGCAATCAATAAGGTGGCCACAAGGCAGGTGGCGCGCCTACCCCCTGGGCACGCCCTCCACCCTCGTGGGCCCCTCGTTGCTCCACCGACCTACTTCTTCCTCCTATATATATATTCATATACCCCGCAAACATCCAGGAGCACCACGAAACCCTATTTCCACCGCCGCAACCTTCTGTACCCAAGAGATCCCATATTGGGGCCTTTTGCGGAGCTCCGACGGAGGGGGCATCGATCACAGAGGGCCTCTACATCAACTCCATGGCCCCTCCGATGATGTGTGAGTAGTTTACCTCAGACCTTCGGGTCCATAGCTAGTATCTAGATGGCTTCTTCTCTCTCTTTGGATCTCAACACAAAGTTCTCCTCGATTCGCTTGGAGATCTATTCGATGTAACTCTTCTTTTTGCGGTGTGTTTCTCGAGATCTGATGAATTGTGGGTTTATGATCAAGTTTATCTAGGAACAGTATTTGAATCTTCTCTGAATTCTTTTATGTATGATTGGTTTATCTTTGCAAGTCTCTTCAAATTATCAGTTTGGTTTGGCCTACTAGATTGATCTTTCTTGCAATGGGAGAAGTGCTTAGCTTTGGGTTCAATCTTGCGGTGCGCGATCCCAGTGATAGAAAGGGAAACGACACGTATTGTATTGTTGCCATCGAGGATAACAAGATGGGGTTTATATCATATTGCATGAGTTTATCCCTCTACACCATGTCATCTTGCTTAAGGTGTTACTCTGTTCTTATGAACTTAATACTCTAGATGCATGCTGGATAGCGGTCAATGTGTGGAGTAATAGTAGTAGATGCAGGCAGGAGTCGGTCTACTTGTCGCGGACGCGATGCCTATATACATGATCATGCCTAGATATTCTCATAATTATTCGCTTTTCTATCAATTGCTCGACAGTAATTTGTTCACCCACCGTAATACTTATGCTATCTTGAGAGAAGCCACTAGTGAAACCTATGGCCCCCGGGTCTATTCTCCATCATATAAGTTTCCCATCTACTTTATGTTGCTATCTTTTACTTTAAATCTATATCATAAAAATACCAAAAATACTTGTCTTATTATTATCATTTCTTTAGATCTCACTCTTGCAAGTGGCCGTGTAGGGATTGACAACCCCTTTATCGCGTTGGTTGCGAGGCTCTTATTTGTTTGTGTAGGTACGACGTGACTCGCGCGTGGTCTCCTACTGGATTGATACCTTGGTTCTCAAAAACTGAGGGAAATACTTACGCTGCTTTACTGTACCACCCTTTCCTCTTCAAGGGAAAACCAACGCAGTGCCCAAGAGGTAGCAAGAAGGATTTCTGGCGCCGTTGCCGGGGAGGCTCACACCAAGTCAAGTCAAGATTCGATCTCCCGCCAATGTGCGATTTCTGGCGCCGTTGCCGGGGAGATCTACGCCAAGTCAAGACATACCAAGTACCCATCACAATTCTTATCCTTAGCATTACATTATTTGCCATTTGCCTCTCGTTTTCCTCCCCCCCACTTCACCCTTGCTGTTTTATTCGTCCTCTTTTTCTTTCGCCCTCTCTTTCCGTTCGCCTCTTTTCTGCTTGCTTCGTCGTTATGGCTAATCCTTTATCCGCTCCTTTGTCTCCTAAGAATGAAGTTCTTAATTTTAAACAAAGGGAGGGAGAAAATCTAAAAGATACCTGGTACAGAATTTGCAATGCGCAAAATAGATCACTAGGAAGCAATCTACTTCCGTTCTTCTTCGCAATTTTTATGTAGGCATCACTCCTTGTGAAAGATCGTGGATGTCTCCTAGAGGGGTGGGGTGAATAGGCGTTTTAAAATAATTACGGTTTAGGCTTGAACAAATGCGGAATAAACCTAGCGGTTAATGTGCCAAGCACAAAACCTAAAACAACTAGGCTCACCTATGTGCACCAACAACTTATGCTAAGAAAGATAAGCAACTATGTGGTAGCAAGATATATGACAAGAAACAATATGGCTATCACAAAGTAAAGTGCATAAGTAAAGGGCTCGGGTAAGAGATAACCGAGGCATGAGGAGACGATGATGTATCCCGAAGTTCACACCCTTGCGGATGCTAATCTCCGTTTGGAGCGGTGTGGAGGCACAATGCTCCCCAAGAAGCCACTAGGGCCACTGTAATCTCCTCACACTCTCGCACAATGCAAGATGCCGTGATTCCACTAAGGGACCCTTGAGGGCGGTCACCGAACCCGTACAATGGCAACCCTTGGGGGCGGTCACCGAACCCATACACTTTGGCAACCCTTGGGGGCGGTCACCGGTACCCGTCAAATTGCTCGGGGCGATCTCCACAACCTAATTGGAGACCCCGGCGCTAGCCCGGAGCTTTGCACCACAATGATTGAGCTCCGCACACCAACAACCGTCTAGGGCGCCCAAGCACCCAAGAGGAACAAGCTCAAGTGTACCAAGCACCCAAGAGTAATAAGCTTCTCAACTTGTAACTTCCATGTATCACATGGAGAACTCAAACCGATGCACCAAATGCAATGGCAAGGGCACACGGAGTGCCCAAGTCCTTCTCTCTCAAATCCCACCGAAGCAACTAATGCTAGGGAGGAAAATGAGAGGAAGAACAAGAAAGAGAACACCAAGAACTCCAAGATCTAGATCCAAGGGGTTCCCCTCACATAGAGGAGAAAGTGATTGGTGGAAATGTGGATCTAGATCTCCTCTCTCTTTTCCCTCAAAAGCTAGCAAGAATCCATGGAGGGATTGAGAGTTAGCAAGCTCGAAGAAGGTCAACAATGGGGGAAGAACACGAGCTCAAAGGATAAGGTTCATTGGGGAAGAAGACCCCCTTTTATAGGAGGGGGAAAATCCAACCGTTATGTGCTCAGCTCGCACACGGGCGGTACTACCGCTCCACGAGAGGTACTACCGCCCAGGCAGAAGAAACAGGGAAAAGGAGCAACAAAACATGAACCTTGGGGTGGTAGTACCGCAGGAGACAACGGTACTACTGCTGGGTTAAGCGGTACTACCGCTCCCTTCGGTGGTACTGCCGCGCAGAACGAAGGGTAAAGGGAAAGAGGGACCGGGCGGTACTACCGCGGAGGAAGGGCGGCACTGCCGCTAAGGAGCGGTACTGCCGCACTACTACCGCTGCGAGGTATCGCACAATCCGACACGGAAAAAGACCCCTCGAATTGACGCGGTAGGGACCTGGTAAGCCAACGGTAGTACTGCTGCGGAGTCACCGCCGGTACTACCGCCGCGGAGCGGTACTGCCGCTTGTGACTCCTCAACGGTACTACCGCTGGGTACCACGGTACTACCGCTGGGACCCTGACAAAAACCACACTCAAGAAAACCAGAACTGCCATAACTTCTGCATATGAGCTCCGAATTGAGCAAACTCAAGCTTGTTGGAAACAAGACGACGAGTAGCATCAAAACAGCGACTGGTTAAAGTAAGAAGAGGCAGGGGAGGTATGCCTAACAAAAAGAGGAGATGAAACCTCCAACCGAGAAGAACCGGCAAAACCTCCAACATCGAAAACATCATAGAAGATGCAAGCGAACTCCGTTTTCGATGAACTCAAGCTTGTCAACAAGATGACCGCAAGCTCTAAGACTCACAGAGAGAACCAAACAAGAACCAAGAAAGATGATGCAAGGATGCAATGGTTTGAGCTCTCTACTAACGATACGATCAAGCTACCAACTTGAGAGCCCCCCTTGATAGTACGGCAAACGATCCTATAACCCGGTCTCCAAACTACCACCATGAGACCAGTAAAATAGAAAATCTATCAAGAGCAAACCTTTGCCTTGCACATGGTCCACTTGAGCTAGATGATGACGATCTTGACTTCCTCAAGTTGGACCACCTTACTTAATTGCATTGGCACGATGAAGACTAGATGATTGCTCCCCCATAGTCCACTATGGGTGAGCCACTCTTCGGCACATCTTCACAAATCCATTGTCACCACAATGCCCAGCAAGCTTCAAGCACTTGATCTCTTCGCGATGATCCACTTGAACTTGCACACGGCAATCTTGATGACGATCACCACTTGATGTCATCCTCTCCATGGGTTGAGTGATATCTTCCTCTTGACACAAGCCCATGAACACGTACCTAACCCCACATAGAACTCTCACATAGACCATGGGTTAGTACACAAAGCACAATGGACAATGCTTACCAAACCATGGGATCACTTGATCCCTCTCGGTACATCTTCTATGCTTTGTGAGTTGATCAACTTGATTCACTCTTGACTTAGTCTTGATCAACCTTGAATCTTTCCAACTCTCTTCGTTTGGATGATGTCTTGAAGGTAAACATGAATGATCACACAATCTTCTTCTTCAAGACATGTTTGCAATAAGCTCAACTCTCAAATGACCAATCTTTGGATAATTCCTAGAATAGCACCTTGGTCGACACAAACTCTCGTTGAAACCAACACATGTACTCCAAGAAAAGCCTATGGACAAAACCTTCAAATATAACTCAAGGCAACCATTAGTCCATAGAGATTGTCATCAATTACCAAAACCAAACATGGGGGCACCGCACGTTCTTTCAATCTCCCACATTTTGGTAATTGATGACAATCACTTTCAAGAGAGTTTAATACAAGGAATTATGCATCACCATGTAATGCAACAACCAATAATGCATGCGTATGAGATGCAAATGCTTAGGAACAAAACCAAAGCAAGGAGAAAACTCTAAAGACTTCTCCACAAAACTCTCTGAAACTTCTCCCCCATTGGCATCGATTGCCAAAATGGACAAAAAGCTAAGAACACCAATATAAAAGGTGTTCCTCCAAAAGTTGTGTATTTCTCAACAAGAGAGTGGAATGCCATACACATATCCAAAGGTAATACTTGGAGGAAGACCAATTATATTGAGGCACCAAGATTGCTAAAGGAGGATATGCCACAAAGACATAACCGAGAGAGAGACACAAGCAATCAAAAGATACCAATTGAAGCAAGCTATCAAAAGATACCAAATGAACCAACTAGACCAATGATCCTACGTGCCACAAGAATAAAGGAGTGTTCTAGAGAAACTAGAGAAGCTCCCTATGATTTGTGCACGCATAAGAATATTTGTATTTGGATACAAAGTGCACAAAATTGGATCATAGCTCCCCCAAAATCAATAGAAACTTACAACAAGTGCAAGTGAGCATATAGGAAACAAAGCCTAGAACTTGCAACAAACACATGGTTGAGCAACAAATAAAAGAGGCAACTTAAGAATGGGCTCAACCAAAAAAGATGTGTGTGAGTCAAGGCAATGCACTTGAGAAGACTAAAGTATGGATGAGCATTAAGCATCAATAAAGTCTTGAAAGAATGAGGCAACACGGTGCAAGGCCTATCATTCCCACACACAACAAGTAAATGAGTTCACAAGCTTGAGTATTCTATAGTCTCACCTAAATAGCTTGGCGTAATCATGGTCATAGCTGTTTCCTGTGTGAAATTGTTATCCGCTCACAATTCCACACAACATACGAGGGAACCATAAAGTGTAAAGCCTCCTAAAGATAAGCAAGACGAAAATAATCTTCACCACACAAGAGTGCATCAAGATGCAACGAGATAAGGCACGCATTCAAGGCAAGGGCTTTCATGGAGCCACCAAAGAAATAACAAAAGAAAGACAAGGTGGACGTGAAAGAAAGGATATCATCTAGAGATGTAATTTCTCTCAAGTGTATAAGGTTCTAGGTAGACGAAATCATGATGATATATATCTACAAAGAAGGATGTACACCCGAAATAGTTACAACATGAAGGAACAAGATATCCAAAAGGAAGTCATACATATACCAATAAGATATTTGCTTGAGAGCATAGCACAAGGCTAGATATGGTCTTATTGCATATAAATGAATTCCAACCACACGAACATCAAAGACATCACAACTAGCAACAAGACATCATTGTTGGGATGCTTTGAGAAAGGAAACAAGTATCGCAAGAGAGAATGGATAACATGCCATGATACAATCTACGAAAGGTTGATGCAAGAAATGTGTGCATGAAGTAGATGATGATACTTGTTACCGAGATACCATTGGATGGATGTAGTAGATGCCAATTAAAGGTAGATAGTAGTTCATTAATCATCCTAGCTTGACTCCAATAAGCACATGGTGACACCACCTTCCTTGTGAGTGAGCCGAGCATCCAATGCATCTCCACTTGTTCCTAGAACAACAACACAAACAAAATGGTACCCAAACTCATTGGGACCAAAGAGTTAGAGAACCAACAACACATAGGACAAACTCCACATAAATATGAGCATATAGATATGAAAATGAATTTCATGCACATCTCATCCAATTTGAGACTTGGTGGAGTTCCCCCTATATATTGGGTCAAAGAAAGAAAACATGCCAAAGAAACTACAAGAAGTAAATATGCATGCTCAAGACTTTCAAGAACCGAGACCAAAAGACAAAGAAATACCAAGCGAAGAAAAGATACCAAATGAATAAATCATCACTTGGAGGATATCCATTAAAGATACATCAAGGAATGAGATATCCATTGATACACTAAAAAAGAAAGATGTCAAACTCCCAAAAGAGAGAATGGTTCCAAACAAACCAAGCCCTCTACAAAGTTTCATGATGGCACAAAGCACCAAAAAGAAACGGCTTGCCTTCCACAAACACACACTTGATAAGGATCACAAGATGAGTGTTTTATAGAGAATAGGATAGCTCCCCCAAGACTAGTGCATTATAGAGAATTTGCATTTGAATACAAAATGCACGAGGCGGGATCACCACTTTCACTATATATAGAAAACACTAGACAAGGTCAAGAAAATAACAAGATCCACAAGTGGTATGGAATACAATGGGAGTTGACACAATCCTAGGCAAGAGATAAAGCAAATAAAAGAAAAGGCCAAAGTAAAGATGATCAATAATTTCTACCACACATAAATGAGTACCAATTGTCAAAAGACAAGAAGTATTTGGAAATAATTCCCGGTCATAGATAACAAGGATATCCGACATCATCTTCACACCAAACAAAAAGCAAATTTCAACTTGTAGAGCTAACATGCCACCTAGGAACAAGATAATTTACAATATCAACTCTAGATGACAATATCTCAAATGTACACATTTTCTAGGCTAGTAATATATACATAGCATATTACTCCCCCATAATGTGATACCAATTAAAGATAGACAAGAGGCAATTAAAGAATCCAACAAGAGATAATTAATGGACTATTTAGAATTTGAATTTCTCATGAGAAGACATACCACATAGTGACTAGATAATCTTGAAATATCAATACTAGATGGTATTACTCATGAACACACATATATAGGATTGTGAGGTGCACAAAGCACATCACTCCCCCATAATGGGATATTCCATTAATCTCTCACAAGAGCCAACTAAGATATGAACAAGATGCAAAAGGCTCAATGCATGACACACACGTACATGATGTGCAAACCAACACACACATACTTGATTGCACAAGATAATCAAGTTGGTAGCACAACATATACAAATACATGCAAGGAACAAAACCAAACATGCAAAGGGGTAAGTAACTTTCAATGTAAACAATTTAAGCACGAGTTACCACAAGGAGGAACATTGGATATAAGATAGAAACTTGATAATCCGAATGACTTGGCTTGAGACAATAAGAATGATGAAGTCCCCTTAATTCTTCATGATATAGCCAAGTCTCCAATGACCTCCAACATCATCTATTGATCAAGTTTGAGCTTGTTGGTCCCCAACCAAGTTGGGTCCTAAGAGGTTAGTCACAATAGGCTTGGCTACCCAAATGGTTCTTTGCTTCAAACCACTTTGAGTACCAACAAACTTGGCAACCACATTGCCAACCTTATCCTTCCCAAGAGAATAGACATCATCAATAATAATTGGGTTGGATAAGTTATCACTAGTGCATGAAGAAGCGAGGTGACCTTTCTCGCGACATAGGTAGCACCATCTACTCTTCACTTTCTTCTCACTTGATTTATCAACTTGAGAAGCATTATCTTGAGTCTTCTTGGGAAGAGGCCTTTCTTCAACTTGAGGTTGAGAATGAGAGTGAACTTGTGGCCGCTTCCCTTGTTGCTTGTCACTAATGGGCTTCTTCTTCAATGGGCAAGATCTAACATGATGCCCTTCTACTTTGCACTTGAAGCAAATAATCTTGGCCGAATTCTTGACTTGTTCTTGGCCCTTTTTCTTGATCATCTTGGACTTCTTCTTCTTATTGGAGTTGAATCCAAGCCCACCTTTGTCGGGGATATACCCCACGGTATGACCCGACTGGATGTATAACCCAGCCGGACCTGGAGACTCACTAATGACCCGCCCTGACTGGACGACACACTAAGTGACCCGCCCGATCTTGGCGACTTATGGGTGACCTGGCAAGTGGATCAGAGGAGCGACAGGACCCGGGGGCCCAGGAGGCTCAAGGCCCAGAAGGCCGGCTTACGTTATGGTAGGCCAGCTTAAGAGGAAAGGCGTGAGGAATATTTCCTTTACGAGGAAGCAAGACCCGGACTTGTATTCAACTTGTAAGAAAAGATAGATTAGTCCTAGTCCTACTAGGACACCACATGTAACCCGCCCCTCTAACTTATATAAGGAGGGGTAGGGCTCCCCAAAGAGGGACAAGCAACAAGAAACAATATCTAGGGCTAGACACAAAGAGGAGAGCCGGCTTACGGCGACTCCCTCATGATGATAATGAGACCTAGCCACAAACAGCACGTAGGGTTATTATCGGATGATGTTTCCCAGGACCCGAAGCTGTCTAAATCCTCGTCTTGTGTGTTGCGTCTCTCGATTCCGCTCAACCCCTTCAAGCTACCACATAGATGCGTTGGCCTCGCGACTAAGTCCTTACACTAGGACATCTGCCGTGACAATTCCACGACAGTTGGCGCCCACCGTGGGGCCTGCGCACGATGGTGTTGAGTTCTTGGAGGGATCTTTCTCAGGGTTTCGAAAAGTTAATGATTTTCAGATGAAGAAGAGCCGGATTACGTTTGCGTACACCATCACATGCGACCAGGCGATCCATCGTTGTTGGATCACTTTCCGCTGCGCCGCCGCGAGAAGCCAAGGGCAGAGAGGGTTCCATCAGTACAGATCAAAATAATCAAATTATGTTGTTTTTGTCAGATTCGTCGAGTCGCCGCCGCCGCGTCCAGAGTCGTCGAGACAATCACCTGAAGCCAGATCTTTTTTTTTTCTTTTTCAAATCTGGTTGCTGTATGCATACAACGAGTTTACCAGAAGAATAATACATGGGTCTGGCTCGTGGTCATCAAGAAAAAAAAAGGGGGATCCGGGGGAAGTCACAGATGTCAATTAGTAAACGCAACCACGGCCATGACCCGGATGCATGGTCGCCGAGCTGCAACAGATTTGATCCCGAGTCATCGCTGCGACCCGCCTCGGAGCCGCTGACCCGCCGCTCTGGTCCGAGTCGCGATCTGCTGAACCGCCCCGGATGTGAGTCGCCTCGCCTCTGAATCGCTGCGCCTCGAGCCCGCTTCCGGGCCACCTTCTGCTGGCGCTGTGGCCATGACTGCACCCCGGGCCGCTGCACGAGGCCGGACTGCTGCACGAGGCCGGACTGCTTCTGCCGCAAACTGCCTCCGCCGCCTCATCGCTCCACTACCGCGGGTCTGCAGCAGTCGTTGCTTCGCTGCGCCTCTGTTGCCTCCTCCGCCGGTCGCGCCTCGCCTTTTCTACCGCGGTGGCCGAACCGCCAAGCGGCCGAGTCGCCGCTCAAGAGCCGCCCTCGCGCCCTACCAGCCGCCATGGCCTCGCCTTCATCGCTCCGAGTTACCGCTGGCCGGCGGGTCGCCTGACTCCAACTCCGCATCACTACCGCGTGCTCGCCGGGGCATTTCCAAGCCGCCTCAAAGGTTTGGCCTTGAGCCGCCACTGGAGAGCCGCCCCGTACCTCTGCGTCCCCCCGCGTCGAGTCACCGCTGTCCGAGGACACCGTCCGTCGCCGCTTTGCCACGCCGTGCGGAGCTGCCGCCGCCTCATCGCTCCACTCCCACGTTGCCTCTAAAGCCGTCATGTCCACTATGATCTCGCGCTATCCCACGAGAGCGGATGCAACGGCAAGCTATCTAATGCATGTGAAAAGAAACTCCGCTGCAACTACGGGCGTGTACGGGAACAGGCTCTCAGCGCCGCAAGCTTATTCCGACGAAACTGAAAAAGGAATGAACGCCTAGCTAACTGAAGGAATGTGCAGCAGGATTCAGTGTTCAACAGTGGCCAAGTCGCCGCTTCCAGTGCACCCTAGCAGCAGAGCAGAGCTTAATCAAATTCAACGAAGCAGGCTTTCATCATATTTTGTCTCAAAGATCAAGACTGCAAGCGGAGTCAAAGGGCAGCAGCCATGGTCAAACGTTTCCTTTGTAAACTCCGCCGAGCACTGACCATTACTTCATGCAAGGACCAAGGAAAAATGCAGCACACATGGCCATCAATTTGTGTTATTTAGTACTGATTGTCGCACGCGTGTCAGACGAGTTGTGCTGGCCGCTTTACCCATCAAAGAGCAATGTGTCAAGTCAGACTCCCATGCAGTACCAACTTCATTGTTCTACGCTCACAGACATTCTGATGGACAATGCATCACATGGAAATCATCTATCGTCCAAATATAATATCAGGTGATATTTGTCTAAATTATTTTCATTGGTACTTATTAATTCTTGTGAGAACGAGTACTCTGTCCAGTGTTGTTATACGTAGGACAATTATTCATTATAAAAGTGACGCCAAGACCCCGAGTACGGAGTATGAGCCGGTGACAGTTGCATTGGTAATACGCTGCTCGATGGACACGCTGCGAGTCGCTACCCTCGCGTTTCATTCTACTTCAACACCGCGGCCGACTCTCTCGTCCGCACCGGCTTACAATACCGCGGCTGACTCACCCGTGAGTGATTACAATTTCACCTAGTAATCATCTACTCCACGGCGGATAATTTCCGACCTAACATATCAGGTGACATCTATCTAAGTCTATTTTTGACACATGTTGTTTTTGTCAAAGAACAAGTTTATTTTTGCCTTGGTCTGCAATATTGTTTATGCAGGGCAATTATTTATGACAAAAAGTGATATTATACCGCGGAGATGGAGGCACGCCAACATCTTTTGACACAGGTGGTCGTCGTTACTCAACGGACTCCCGCACTGGCTTACAACGCCGTGGCCGTCTCTCGCGATCGCGCCGGCTTACAACGCCGTGGCCGTCTCTCGCGACCGCACCGGCTTATAACGCCGTGGCCGTCTCTCGCGACCACGTCGGCTTACAACAAGGAGGACAACTTGCCCGTCCGCACCGGCTTACAATGCCACGGCCGGTTCATCTGTCTGTGCCGCCTCAGATGTTGCGGTCGTTTTTATCGTCCGTCTCTCGCGGCCTGGTCTACATCAACACACCGGGCCGCACCTGTCCGCATGAGCTGTTTATTGAGTATGAGCAAGTCACTGCTTGGGAAGCCGGTTTTCTTTCAACAAATTGGAGGTAAATTATCATGTATTATCAGCCGCCGTCTGCACTAGATGGCTCAATGGGCAGGCACACAAATCGCCGCCACTACAGTTTGGTTAAGCTTCAAAACAACCAGTTGGAAGGAAACATTGGCCGAGTTGCTGACGCGGCTCATACGGGATCATTTATAACTCGCCGCAGTCACCTCAACCTTCTGTGGATTCACATCGCGTTATCAACGCTAATGATATACACCTTCTGCTATGGTAAAATATGGAGAGTCTCAAGCCAACTCTTCGAGTCATCTTGAGACTCGAGGGCTACAATGGTATGGCTCGGAAAAATTAGCCGGTTTCAATGAATTCAAGAACTCCGGGTCATTGAAGGGAAGATAACCTGGCCCCGGAGGCTACTCTTTATTGGCGAATATTTAAAGGCCGTCAGAAAAATTTCTGGCTCAAAATGAAGATTCCAGTTTAAAATATAGCTCAAGAGACATCTCTCTCCCACAAAGCTTTGAAGCTATCAAATCCGGTTCAAAATCTGGCTCAAGGTAAATTTGTCTTTCACAAAGTTTTGAAGTTTTTAAATCTGGTTTAAAGTTCCAGATTCAAAAGATTTAAATCTCTCGCAAGTTCGAGTTCTCAGAAAAATTAAAGGTTGCCAAAAGAACTTGCTGCCATGATGCGCGGTTTAAACTTGGACATCCTACCTTACGGCTTATCTTATTATGATCACTTGGGGGCTTCCTGCTCATCGAGCATAGCTATCAATACCCTCTTGATCGGCGCAATGCCAAAATTTATATGGTCACTTGGGGGCTTCCTGTTCAAACATAGGTCGTATTCGAACCAAAGAGAACATAGCTGTCGATACCCTTTTGATTGGCAAACTGCCGAACCTACTTGGGGGCTTCTTGATCGTATCCGAATCATAGCTCAACCCCTTTGGGAATCGACGTGGATCGTATTCGAATCAGCATCGTTAAACAACTCTCAAGGTCATTTGGGGGCTTCCTGTTCAAACATAGGTCGTATTCGAACCAAAGAGAGCATAGCTGTCGATACCCTCTTGATCGGCATCGCCAAAGCCACTGGGGGCTATATGATCGTATTCGAATCTTAGCTTAACCCCTTTGGAACGGTTTACTAATCGTATCCGAATCAGAAGCCTCAAAAAGTTTTATTCTGTCTCTGGTAAAGTTTATTGCAGTCACAATTACTTAACTTGAGACCTTTTTGGGATTATATCTCAAATGTATATAAGTGTTTTATGCTTAACCCGGCTTGACTTTTGACTATAAGTCGCCAGCTTATGACAATCATCATCTATGTGGAAGCATTGGCTTCTAAGGATTGGGTTATCACCCTTACTGCACAGGTCATGTAAACCGACAGTACAAATTCAATATCATAGTGGTTATATGTGAGGTATTATGACCCGCCCTGTGACAAACCGCCAAGGGTTCTTGTGATCTACTTGTGTGCAGGGTAAGACTACATTTGGGTCGTTACCCGCCCTGGCTCTTGATGTTAAGTCGCCAGGGCATATGTTGTTTAAACTCTGTGCAGGATTTGCAGAATTATGACTTATATAAATGCTTCAGTCCAAGCTCATCACTGAAATTGGTGTCTCAAAAGGGTTATCAATTATTGATTTTCTCAAGGGCTATAGGTCACCGGGTTACAAAAATTCCGGCTTACAATGAATGTGCATTAAGTCATCATCGGCCAAGAGCCGCCAGGTATTTAAACTCCGGATTTACTTTTCAACCGATGAGGTATTCAAATCTTTAAATAGCCAAAACTGGCTGGATTTTCATGATGACATTGAATGATTGAGGTTTTCATATCGGGTTATATTATTCAAATCTTGAATAGCCAACATGGCTGGATTTCTATTGTGATTATCAATAACCAGTGTTATGATTGAGGTTTTCAAAGTCGCTTTAGCACAACGGCTATTATTTTTATCAATGGATATGGTTTATTCTACAATGGAAGGAATAGTCCCGAGTCGCTGCAGGCTTACGACCCGGCACTTGGGGGCTACATTATTCAGATTGAGATTATATCAAATATGCAAGTCCCATGTCACTGCCAGCATGCACCATGGCACTTGGGGGCTAATGCAAAGTCATCTTTGCTCAATTTATTGAAGACCCGACTCATCACATTCTAAATGAGTTGGCCCTTGGGGGCTACCAATTGCTCCTGTCAAAATTTCAAGGTACACAAGCATTAATCCATTATATTGAACGGTCCACTATTCAGTTGGTAGAGTACAAAGCTCTTAACCTTGTGGACGTGGGTTCAAGCCCCATGGTGGAGACTATATTATATGATGTTATTATCAATTATATACAAAGTCCCAGCTCAATATTATCTTATTAAGCCAGCCCTTGGGGGCTACACATTGCTGTTCAAATTTACATGGTTATATCTACAAAGTCCCTGCTCATTATTGCATAATGACCTGGCCCTTGGGGGCTACACTGGTTGAAGTTTTCATGAGCATAAAGCAATTACAAGTCCCAGGTTGCTGCAAGCATGACAACCCGGCACTTGGGGGCTACATGTGTGGAATATTCAAGGTTGCAACACTTATTGGATAAAGTCTTAAATCATCACTTTGTTCTGCTCAAGACTTGGGGGCTACAGATAATATGGATATAAGGGAGAAAAATCTTCAAATTATCAGTTTTGAGCAAATCAGGAGGATCAATTACATAAACCGGTGTCAACAACAATTATGACCCGACATCGTTTGTTTTATAATCTGGAAGTTTTTCGGTAATGATAAACTGGCAAGTTTTACATCTTCAAGCCGGCTGAATATCAGATAAGTATTTGAAGACCAAAATTATTTGACCCGGCGCCTTGGAAGCCGACTCAAGTGGATTATTCTTCACAATATTTTTCTGTGAGAAACCAACATCAGCAGATTGAGTATGAAGCTAGCTTATTTGATCCGGATTTTCTAGATGAAGGAAATGACAATTGGACTTAAGGATAATCAGGTCCCGTCTCAGGAGAATATTTAATCCGGAGCACAAGGAATTAAGGATGATCAGGTGCCGGCTTACAAGAATATTTAACCCGGAGTACAACCTGTCAGTTTGTTCTTGTGTTTATGTTGCAGATCAGTTTAACATGGATAAATCCAAATTAAACTTGGGGGCTAATGTCGGGGATATCCCCCGCCATATGCCCCGACTGGATGTATAACCCAACCGAACTTGGCGACTCACTAATGAACCGCCCTGACTGGACGACACACTAAGTGACCCGCCCGATCCTGACGACTTATGGGTGACCTGGCAAGCGGATCAGAGGAGCGACAAGACCCGGGGGCCCAGGAGGCTCAAGGCCCAGAAGGCCGGCTTACGTTATGGTAGGCCAGCTTAAGAGGAAAGGCGTGAGGAATATTTCCTTTACGAGGAAGTAAGACCCGGACTTGTATTCAACTTGTAAGAAAAGATAGATTAGTCCTAGTCCGACTAGGACACCACATGTATCCCGCCCCTCTAACTTATGTAAGGAGGGGCAGGGCTCCCCAAAGAGGGACAAGCAACAAGAAACAATATCTAGGGCTAGACACAAAGAGGAGAGCCGGCTTACGGCGACTCCCTCATGATCATAATGAGACCTAGCCACAAACAGGACGTAGGGTTATTACCGGATGATGTTTCCCGGGGCCCGAAGCTGTCTAAATCCTCGTCTTGTGTGTTGCGTCTCTCGATTCCGCTCAACCCCTTCAAGCTACCACATAGATGCGTTGGCCTCGCGACTAAGTCCTTACACTAGGACATATGCCGTGACAATTCCACGACAACCTTTATCATTGGGGGATTTTTTGCACACCCAAGATATTGTTGAGTGTGGATTTCCCTTCGTGACTCTTTTCCAAGTCTTTCTTCAAAGAAGTGACTTGGGCCTTGAGCTCTTTGATTTCCTCTACATGGTTAGTCTCAACACAAGTACTAGAGGAAGTATAAGCTTCATCGCTAGAGCAACAAGGCAAGAAAAGCAATTCATCACAAGATGTACCAACATTGTGAGTAGATGAATTACAAGGACTAGCACATGGCAATATAGCATTTTGACTAGAAGTAGTGCTAGTATCCACATGAGGCTCACTAGATGTTACCTTAGCAAGCATGGCCTCATGAGCTAATTTTAGCACATTATGAGATACTAGAAGATCATCATGAGAGCTTGTGAGCTTTACATGATTTTCTTCCAACATTCCATAATTGCTAGATAGCAACTCAAGTTGAGCCCTTAGCACAACATTCTCCTTCAATATGGATGCTTCACAAGAGATAGAGTTAGTAGCATAAGCATCATCATTAGCAACAAGAGAAGACAACTTGGCAAGCTCTTTAGAATATGAAGCTTTAAGTTGAGCATGAGACTCGGTGAGTTTGATGAGCTCACTCTTAATGACCCTTGAGCCATTTTCGAGGTGCTCAAAGTCCTCAAGGAGTTTAGCATGCACAACTTCAAGCTCCTCATTTTTAGTTTCAAAATCATTGGCCACCTCAAGAGCTCTATCACGAGATTCCCTCACTCTAGATAATTCTAGAGCAAAAGTCTCCTCAAGAGATTCCTTGGTGGTTTGTTCAAGTTCAAGAGCTTGAGAGAGGTCCGCAATTTCATTTGCGTAATCACGCTCATAACCTTCCATTTTATCAATGGTGACCTCATGCTCCTCAAGACGAGATTCCAACTCATCAATATACTTCTTGCCCTCAATGGCAATGGACATGATTTCCATGAAGTTGGAACGAGCAATTTTATTTTTATGAAGAGCTTTAAAAACTATTTCCCCCTTAATTTTTAAGGAGGCAACATTATCATTCTCTTCATCATTATCCTCATCATCATTAGCATCAACATCATCATCAAGAGACATATTGGGTTTCAAAGTAGGAGATACCTTTGAAGCCTTAGCCATAAGGCAAAAAGCAATAGATGATGATGTAGGATCCCTTGAAGCACCATTTAAAACCACATCTTGTTCCATGGAGTGTTGGGTTTCCTCTACATTGTTATCACAACAACTCGAGGAAATAGATACATTTTTATCATGGCAACAAGGCATAGCAAGCATATCATCATGAGATTTAGTCAAGCAATTTCTACATGATATGCAAGAACTATCAACACAAGCATGTGAGACATTTGGAGTGCTCGAAGTGCTAAAGTACAAAGATGGAGCATTGCAACAAGATAGTGATGAAGAGTCATCAACGATAAGCACACTATCATCATTGCAATGACCAACACTACTCACCATAACATTACCTTGTGGCAATCCACATGTAGGTGAAGTAGAAGAAGTTGAGAAGACTATACGGCCGGATGTGGAGGGGGAACAATCATCCCCACAAAACTTGGACACGCCATATTTATCTTGAAGCTTTGTCCACAACTCATGAGCATCCCGGAACGGCATGAGTTGAAATATAACTACATTGCTCAAAGCATCGAAAAGCACATTAGAAGCTTGAGCATTGAGATAAGAGTTTTTCTCATCCTCTAAAGATAATCTTTGGGGATCCTTTGGAGGAGAAAAACCCATATCTACAATTCGCTCTAAATTTGGGTCCATGACCCTAAAGAGATTAAGCATGCGAATTATCCAAACATCAAAATTTGTGCCATCGAAACTAAGAGTGTTAGAGAATCCTAATCCCCTAGTCGACATCCTTACTCTCTAGGCGGTTAAGCCCTATAAAGAGAGACGAGGCTCTGATACCAATTGAAAAGATCGTGGATGTTGCCTAGAGGGGGGGGGGTGAATAGGCGTTTTAAAATAATTACTGGTCTAGGCTTGAACAAATATGCGGATAAACCTAGCGGTTAATTTGCCAAGCACAAAACCTAAAACAACTAGGCTCGCTAATGTGCACCACAACTTTATGCTAAGAAAGATAGCAACTAATGTGATAGCAAAGAATATATGAACAAGAAACAATATGGCTATCACAAAGTAAAGTGCATAAGTAAAGGGCTCGGGTAAGAGATAACGAGCACGGAGGAGACGACGATGTATCCCCGAAGTTCACACCCCTTGCGGATGCTAATCTCCGTTTGGAGCGGCGTGGAGGCACAATGCTCCCCAAGAGCCACTAGGGCCACCGTAATCCTCAGCTCTCTCGCACAATGCAAGAATGCCGTGATTTCCACTAAGGGACCCTTTTGAGGGCGTCACCGGAACCCGTACAATGGCAACCCTTGGGGGCGGTCACCGAACCCGTACACTTTGGCAACCCTTGGGGGTGGTCACCGGTAACCGTCAAATTGCTCGGGGCGATCTCCACAACCTAATTGGAGACCTCGACGCTTGCCCGGAGCTTTGCACCAACAATGATTGAGCTCCGAACACCAACAACCGTCTAGGGCGCCCAAGCACCCAAGAGGAACAAACTCAAGGGTAACCAAGCACCCCAAGAGTAATAAGCTTTCTCAACTGTAAACTTCCCACGTATCACGTGGAGACTCAAACCGATGCACCCAAAATGGCAAAGGGCACACGGAGTGCCAAGTCCTTCTCTCTCAAATCCCACCGAAGCAACTAATGCTAGGAGGAAAATGAGAGGAAGAACAAGAAAGAGAACACCAGAGCTCCAAGATCTAGATCCAAAGGGGTTCCCCCTCCACATAGAGGAGAAAAGTGATTTGGTGGAATGTGGATCTAGATCTCCTCCTCTCTTTTCCCTCAAAAACTAGCAAGAATCCATGAGGGAATGAGAGTTAGCAAGCTCGAAGAGGTCAACAATGGGGGAAGAACACGAAGCCAAAGGATAAGGTTCATTGGGGAAGAAGAACCCCCTTTATAGGAGGGGGAAAATTCCAACCGTTATGCTCAGCCCGCACACGGGTGTACTACCGCTCCACGAGCGTACTTACGGCTCAGGCAGAAAGAAACAGGGAAAAGGAGCAACCAAAACATGAACCTTGGGGTGGTAGTATACCGCAGGAGACAACAGTACTACTGCTGGGTTAAGCGGTACTAACCGCTCCGTTCGGCGGTACTGCCGCGCAGAACGAAGGGTAAAGGGAAAGAGGGACCGGCGTACTACCGACGGAGGAAGGGCGGCACTGCCGCTAAGGAGCGGTACTCCCACTACTGCCGCAGCGAGGTATCCGCACAATCCGACACACAGAAAAAGACCCCTCGATCGGACGCGGTAGGGACCTGGTAAGCCACGGTAGTACTGCTGCGGAGTCACCGCCGGTACCGCTGCGGAGCGGTACTGCCGCTGCGGAGCGGTACTGCCGCTGCGGAGCGGTACTGCCGCTTTGGACTCCTCAACGGTACTACCGCTGGTACCACGGTACTACCGCTGGGACCCTGACAAAAACCCACACTCAAGAAAACAGAACTGCCATAACTTCTGCATATGAGCTCCGAATTGAGCAAACTCAAGCTTGTTGGAAACAAGACGACGAGTAGCATCAAAACAGCGACTGGTTATAGTAAGAAGAGGCAGGGGAGGTATGCCTAACAAAAAGAGGAGTGAAACCTCCAACCGAGAAGAACCGGCAAAACCTCCAACATCGAAAACATCATAGAAGATGCAAGCGAACTCCGTTTTCGATGAACTCAAGCTTGTCACAAGATGACCATAAGCTCTAAGACTCACAAAGAGAACCAAACAAGAACCAAGAAAGATGATGCAAGGATGCAATGGTTTGAGCTCTCTACTAACGATACGATCAAGCTACCAACTTGAGAGCCCCCCTTGATAGTACGGCAAACGATCCTATAACCCGGTCTCCAAACTACCACCATGAGACCAGTAAAATAGAAAACCTATCAAGGAGCAAACCTTTGCCTTGCACATGGTCCACTTGAGCTAGATGATGACGATCTTGACTTCCCTCAAGTTGGACCACCTTTACTTAATTGCATTGGCACGATGAAGACTAGATGATTGCTCCCCCATAGTCCACTATGGGTGAGCCACTCTTCGGCACATCTTCACAAATCCATTGTCACCACAATGCCCAGCAAGCTTCAAGCACTTGATCTCTTCGCGATGATCCACTTGAACTTGCACACCGGCAATCTTGATGACGATCACCACTTGATGTCATCCTCTCCATGGGTTGAGTGATATCTTCCTCTTGACACAAGCCCATGAACACGTACCTAACCCCACGTAGAACTCTCACATAGACCATGGGTTAGTACACAAAGCACAATGGACAATGCTTACCAAACCATGGGATCACTTGATCCCTCTCGGTACATCTTCTATGCTTTGTGAGTTGATCAACTTGATTCACTCTTGACTTAGTCTTGATCAACCTTGAATCATTCCAACTCTCTTCGTTTGGATGATGTCTTGAAGGTAAACATGAATGATCACACAATCTTCTTCTTCAAGACATGCTTGCAATAAGCTCAACTCTCAAATGACCAATCTTTGCATAATTCCTTGAATAGCACCTTGGTCGACACAAACTCTCGTTGAAACCAACACATGTACTCCAAGAAAAGCCTATGGACAAAACCTTCAAATATAACTCAAGGCAACCATTAGTCCATAGAGATTGTCATCAATTACCAAAACCAAACATGGGGGCACCGCATGTTCTTTCACCTTGGAATAGATGTATTCTTGATACCATTACCGGAGGAAATTTCTTGGGTATCCATACTTTTGATTCTTATAATGCTATGATAGATTTGTTTGGACCACCACCTCTTTTGGTTAATGGAACTATTTAAACTTTGGAACATGTGACGCAACGGCTTGAAATTATTGAAAATAAAGTTGCCACCGTAGAGTTAATTGAAAATTTGGATAGAAAGATCCATAACCAAATTACCCAATATGAATCTAAGGTAGGAGTTGCTCTTAATTTTTTTAAAGAAAATGGGACCTATGGTTAATGAAAAGATATATCAAGATTCCACTAGAATCGATAAAATTGAGGATATTATTACCAACCTTGGGTCTGCCTTTTCTTACGTGAAAAACACTCCTCCTGATGCTAAGATTGCCAAATTTATGTATGTTCCTAAAAATAAGGGTGAAACTTCTAGTAAGGAAAATGCGGACCTCAAATCCATAAGTGTTCACCCCAATTTTCTCACTATCCTTAAGGAACCTTTTGCTACAAATGATTTTCTTGATTTTGTGCCTAAGAGTTTGATAATTAATAAAAAGAAAGAAACTCCTAAAATTTATAGGTGTCTTATTGAAGAATTGCCTACCAAAGATGGCAATACCTAGATCTATCCTCGCTTTTATGCCTAGGTAGGGGCGTTAAACGATAGCGCTTGTTGGGAGGCAACCCAATTTTATTTGTATTCCTTGATTTTTGCTCCTGTTTAGTAATAAATAATTTATGTAGCCTCTGTTTTGGTTGTGTTTTTGTGTTTAATTAGTGTTTGTGCCAAGTAGAACCGTTGGGAAGACTTGGGGAAAGTCTTTTTGATCTTGCTGTAAAAAATAGAAACTTTAGCGCTCGCGAGAATTGCTGCCATTTTTTACTGGAGAGTGATATTTAGTTAATTCTTTTTGAAGATGATTAATAGATAAATTCCTCACGTCCAGAAATTTATTTTAGAATTTTTGGAGTTCCAGAAGTATTCGAAACCTACAGATTACTACAGACTATTCTGTTTTTGACAGATTCTGTTTTTCGTGTGTTGTTTGCTTATTTTGATGAATCTATGGCTAGTAATAGAGTTTATGAACCATAGAAAAGTTGGAATACAGTAGGTTTAACACCAATATAAATAAATAATGAGTACATTACAGTACCTTGAAGTAGTTGTTTGTTTTCTTTTACTAACGGAGCTCACGAAGATTTTCTTTTAATTTTTGTGTTGTGAAGTTTTCATGTTTTGGGTAAGGATTTGATCGATTATGGAACAAGGAGTGGCAAGAGCCTAAGCTTGGGGATTACCAAGGCACCCCAAGGTAAAATACAAGTACAACAAAAATCCTAAGCTTGGGGATGCCCCGGAAGGCATCCCCTCTTTCGTCTTCGTCTATCGGTAACTTTACTTGGAGCTATATTTTTATTCGCCACATGATATGTGTTTTGCTTGGAGCATCTTGTATGATTTGAGTCTTTGTTTTTAGTTTAACACAATCATCCTTGTTGTACACACCTTTTTAG
The DNA here is from genome assembly GCF_003073215.2 of Triticum urartu. NCBI lineage: Eukaryota > Viridiplantae > Streptophyta > Magnoliopsida > Poales > Poaceae > Triticum > Triticum urartu. The sequence goes on from NC_053024.1 coordinate 624,172,028, forward strand.
AGAGACACACATGAATTGGAATTTATTAGAATACTCTATGTGCTTTACTTATATCTTTTGAGCTAGATAGTTTTTGCTCTAGTACTTCACTTATATCTTTTAGAGCACGGTGGTGGTTTTATTTTACAGAAATAATTGATCTCTCATGCTTCACTTATATTATTTTGAGAGTCCTTTAGAACAGCATGGTAATTTGCTTTTGAGATAATGAAAAACTTTCATATAAGTGCATTGAATACTAAGAGAAGTTTGATACTTGATGATTGTTTTGAGATATGGAGATAGTGATATTAAAGTTGTGATTGTTGAGTTGTTGTGAACTTGAGAAATACTTGTGTTGAAGTTTGGAAGTCCCGTAGCATGCACATATGGTAAACATTGTGTAACAAATTTGAAACATGAGGTGTTATTTGATTGTCTTCCTTATGAGTGGCGGTCGGGGACGAGCGATGGTCTTTTCCTACCAATATATCCCCCTAGGAGCATGCGTGTAATACTTGGTTTTTGATGACTTGTAGATTTTTGCAATAAGTATGTGAGTTCTTTATGACTAATGTTGAGTCCATGGATTATATGCACTCTCACCCTTCCACCATTGCTAGCCTCTTCGGTACCATGCATTGCCCTTTCTCACCTTGAGAGTTGGTGCAAACTTCGCCGGTGCATCCAAACCCCGTGATATGATACACTCTATCAGACATAAACCTCCTTATATCTTCCTCAAAACAGCCACCATACCTACCTATTATGGCATTTCCATAGCCATTCCGAGATATATTGCCATGCAACTTTTCACCGTTCCGTTTATTATGAGACGCACCATCATTGTCATATTGCCTTGCATGATCATGTAGTTGACATCATATTTTTGGCAAAGCCACCATTCATAATTCTTTCATACATGTCACTCATGAGTTATTGCACATCCCGGTACACCGCCGGAGGCATTCATATAGAGTCATATCTTATTCTAGTATCGAGCTGTAATCATTGAGTTGTAAATAAATAGAAGTGTGATGATCATCAGCAATAGAGCATTGTCCCATAAAAAAGAAAAAAAAGAAAGGCCAAATAAAAAAGGGCCAAAAAAGGGGGGCAATGCTACTATCCTTTTCCACACTTGTGCTTCAAAGTAGCACCATGATCTTTATGATAGAGAGTCTCTTGTTTTGTCATTTTCATATACTAGTGGGAAGTTTTCATTATAGAACTTGGCTTGTATATTCCAACAATGGGCCTCCTCAAGTGCACTAGGTCTTCGTGAGCAAGCAAGTTGGATGCACACCCACTTAGTTTCTTTTGTTGAGCTTTCAACATTTATAGCTCTAGTGCATCCGTTGCATGGCAATCCCTACTCCTTGGATTGACATCAATTGATGGGCATCTCCCTAGCCCATTGATTAGCCGCGTCGATGTGAGACTTTCTCTTTTTTTGTCTTCTCCACACAACCCCCTTCATTATATTCTATTCCACCCATAGTGCTATATCCATGGCTCACGCTCATGTATTGCGTGAAAGTTGAAAAAAGTTTGAGATTACTAAAGTATGAAACAATTGCTTGGCTTGTCATCGGGGTTGTGCATGATGAGAGCATTCTTGTGTGACAAAAATGGAGCATGACCAAACTATATGATTTTGTAGGGATGAACTTTCTTTGGCCATGTTATTTTGAGAAGACATGATTGCTTAGTTAGTATGCTTGAAATATTATTATTTTTATGTCAATATTAAACTTTTATCTTGAATCTTTCAAATCTAAAAATTCATGCTGCAATAAAGAAAATTACATTGAGAAATATGTTAGGACGCATTCCACATCAAAAATTCTATTTTTATCATTTACCTACTCGATGACGAGCAGGAATTTAGCTTGGGGATGCTTGATAGGTCTCCAACGTATCTATAATTTTTGATTGTTCCATGCTATTATATTATCTGTTTTGGATGATAACGTGCTTTATTTACACTTTTATATTATTTTTGGGACTAACCTATTAACTGGAGGCCCAGCCCAAATTGTTGTTTTTGCCTATTTCAGTGTTTTCTAGAAAAGGAATATCAAACAGAGTCCAAACAGAATGAAACCTTCGGGAACGTGATTTTTGGAACAAACATGATCCAGAGGACTTGGAGTGGACGCCAAGCAATCAACGAGGCGGCCACGAGGCAGGGGGCGCGCCTACCCCCTGGGCGCGCCCTCCACCCTCGTGGGCCCCTCGTTGCTCCACCGACCTACTTCTTCCTCCTATATATATATATTCATATACCCCACAAACATCCAGGAGCACCATGAAACCCTATTTCCACCGCCGCAACCTTCAGTACCCAAGAGATCCCATCTTGGGGACTTTTCCGGAGCTCCGCCGGAGGGGGCATCGATCACGGAGGGCCTTTACATCAACTCCATGGCCCCTCCGATGATGTGTGAGTAGTTACCTCAGACCTTCGGGTTCATAGCTAGTAGCTAGATGGCTTCTTCTCTCTCTCTTTGGATCTCAATACAAAGTTCTCCTCGATTCTCTTGGAGATCTATTCAATGTAACTCTTCTTTTTGCGGTGTGTTTGTCGAGATCCGATGAATTGTGGGTTTATGATCAAGTTTATCTATGAACAATATTTGAATCTTCTCTGAATTCTTTTATGTATGATTGGTTTATCTTTGCAAGTCTCTTCGATTTATCAGTTTGGTTTGGCCTACTAGATTGATCTTTCTTGCAATGGGAGAAGTGCTTAGCTTTGAGTTCAATCTTGCGGTGCTCGATCCCAGTGACAGAAAGGGAAATGGCACGTATTGTATTGTTGCCATCATGGATAACAAGATGGGGTTTATATCATATTGCATGAGTTTATCCCTCTACATCATGTCATCTTGCTTAAGGCGTTAATCTGTTCTTATGAACTTAATACTCTAGATGCATGCTGGATAGCGGTCGATGTGTGGAGTAATAGTAGTAGATGCAGGCAGGAGTCGGTCTACTTGTCGCGGATGTGATGCCTATATACATGATCATGCCTAGATATTCTCACAATTATTCACTTTTCTATCAATTGCTCGACAGTAATTTGTTCACCCACCGTAATACTTATGCTATCTTGAGAGAAGCCACTAGTGAAACCTATGGCCCCCGGGTCTATTCTCCATCATATAAGTTTCCCGTCTACTTTATTTTGCTATCTTTTACTTTCAATCTATATCATAAAAATACCAAAAATACTTATCTTATTATTATCATCTCTATCAGATCTCACTCTTGCAAGTGGCCATGAAGGGATTGACAACCCCTTTATCGCGTTGGCTGCGAGGTTCTTATTTGTTTGTGTAGGTACGAGGTGACTCGCGCGTGGTCTCCTACTGGATTGATACCTTGGTTCTCAAAAACCGAGGGAAATACTTATGCCGCTTTACTGCACCACCCTTTCCTCTTCAAGGGAAAGCCAACGCAATGCTCAAGAGGTAGCATGGCAGGGTTTCGTTGTGCTCCTGGATGTTTTCAGGGTATATGGGTATATATAGGAGGAAGAAGTAGGTCGGTGGAGCTGCGAGGGGCCCACGAGGGTATGCTCGATCTTCACCACGAGGGTATGCTCTATCTTCACCACGAGGGTATATGGGTATATATATGCATGATGCTTATGATGAAACTACTTCTATGCTTGATACTACTGTGCCACTAGGTGAATTTCATGATGAACAACTTGCTAGGTTAGAGAGAATGAAATTATTGAAACTGATAATATTGATGAAAGTGATGATGAAGATTCTCCCCCTAGATATGAATTGCTTGTTGTGCCTGAGGGTTATGTTATGGATGAAGAAACTGCTAGAGACTTCTTAGCTTACAATGATAGATATGATCTTAAGAAATTATTAGCTAAGCTTAAAGAAAAGTCTTTGAATGCTAGAATGAAATATGACCCTGCTTTTGCTACTTCACCTATCTTTATTACTGATAAGGATTATGATTTCTCTATCGATACTGAGTTGGTTACTTTGGTTGAATCTGATCCTTTTATGGCTATGAATCTGAAACCGTTGTGGCACATCTTACTAAATTAAATGATATAGCCACCCTGTTCACTAATGATGAGAAAACTCTCTATTACTTTATCCTTAAGTTATTTCCATTCTCATTAAAGGGTGATGCTAAAACATGGTTTAAGTCTCTTGATCCTGGTTGTGTGCGTAGTCCCCGGGATATGATTTATTACTTCTCTGCTAAATATTTCCCCGCCCATAAGAAACAAGCTGCTTTAAGGGAAATATATAATTTTGTGCAAATTGAAGAAGAGAGTCTCCCACAAGCTTGGGGGAGGCTTCTCAAATTGCTTAATGCTTTGCCTGATCATCCTCTTAAGAAAAATGAAATACCTGATATCTTTTATAATGGACTAACCGATGCTTCCAGAGACTACCTGGATAGTTGTGCTGGTTGTGTTGTCAGGGAAAGAACTGTTGATCAAGTTGAATTGCTATTGAATAATACGCTGACTAATGAAAATAATCGGACACTTCCTGAACCAACTCCTAAGCTAACTCCGAAGAAAAGGGGTATTATATTTCTCAGTCCTGAAGATATGTAAGAGGCAAAGAAATCTATGAAAGAAAAAGGTATTAAAGCTGAAGATGTTAAGAATTTACCACCTATTGAAGAAATACATGGTCTTGATAACCCGACACAGGTAGTGAAGGCAAATTCTATCTATAGATTTGATGAAGGTGATATTCCTCGTTATAAGTCTTCTAGCCAATGCTTAGATGAGTTTGATAATTTTATTGTTAAACAAGAAAACTTCAATGATTATGTTGGTAGACAATTGAAACACAATGTGGATATGCTTGAACACTTGAGTGATTATTTGTCCAGAGTTAAAGGTGAAATTAAACTTATTAGTAAACATGCTTCTATGGTTACCACTCAATTAGAACAAGTGCTTAAAGCTTAGAATGATTTGCTCAATGAATTAAATGATAAGAAAAATGATAATGCTGTTAGAGTTATGACTAGAGGGGGTAAAATGACTCAGGAACCTTTGTATCCCGAGGGCCACCCTAAGAGAATTAAGCAAGATTCTCATAGAACTAATATCGCCGCACCTAGTTCTTCTAAGAAGAAGAAAAAGAAAAATGATAGGACTTCGCATGCTTCTAGTGAACCTGTTGTTGACACACCTAAGAATCCCAATGATATTTCTATTTCTGATGCTGAAACACAATCTGGTAATGAACATTAACCTAGTGATAATGTTAAGGATGATGTTCATGTTGATGCTCAACCTAGCAATAATAATGATGTAGAAATTGAACCTGCTGTTGATCTCGATAACCCACAATCAAAGAATCAACGTTATGATAAGAGAGACTTCGTTGCTAGGAAACACGGTAAAGAAAGAGAACCATGGGTTTAGAAACACATGCCTTTTCCTCCTAAACCATCCAAGAAAAAGGATGATGAGGATTTTGAGCGCTTTCCTGAAATGATTAGACCTATCTTTTTGCGTATGCGTTTGACTGATATGCTTAAAATGAACCCTTATGCTAAATACATGAAAGATATTGTTACAAATAAAAGAAAGATGTCGGAAGCTGAAATTTCCACCATGCTTGCTAATTATACTTTTTAAGGTGGGATACCAAAGAAACTTGGAGATCCAGGAGTACCAACTATACCATGTTCCATTAAGAGAAACTATGTAAAAACTGCTTTATGTGATCTTGGAGCCGGTGTTAGTGTTATGCCTCTCTCTTTATATCGTAGACTTGATTTGAAGAAGTTGACACCTACTGAAATATCTTTGCAAATGGCCGATAAATCAACTACTATACCTGTCGGTATTTGTGAGGATGTGCCTGTTGTGGTTGCAAATGTTACTATTTTAACTGACTTTCTTATTCTTGATATTCCCGAGGATGATAGTATGTCAATTATCCTTGGAAGACCTTTTTGGAATACTGCAGGGGCTGTTATTGATTGCAACAAAGGCAATGTCACTTTTCATGTTAATGGTAATGAGCATACGACACACTTTCCGAGGAAACAACCTCAAGTTCAGATTATTAATTCTATTGGGAAAATTTCAACAATTACTATTGGAGGTTTTAAATTTCCTCTTCCTACTGTCAAGAAGAAATATGATATTCTTATTGTTGGGGACATGCATATCCCCGTTGAGGTAACCTAGTGTTATTCGAAAATTCTCTGGTTTCATGTTATTCGAAAAGAGTTTGTTAACAAGACTTGATCAATCTTGTTAGTGGATTCCTTTTGATGAGCATGAGATGGATCAATTTAGAAAACACAACTTTATGTACTTTCTTTTTACTTTCTGTTATTTATATTAAATAAAGAAAAAATAGTATTTTCTGTATGCTTTCTGAATTATCAATGCAATAAAAAATACCCCGAAAATAAAAGTTCTCCAAATGCCCTGAAAATGAAATATGATTTTTCTAGAATATTTGAGGATTTTAGGCACTGAGAACACAACAGGGGGAGCATCGACGTGCCCACGAGGGTGGAGGGCGCGCCCACCCCCTTGGGCGCGCCCCCTGCCTCGTGGACCCCACATGGGTCCCTGTCGGTTTCAAAACCGGCGGATCTCGGGTAGGGGGTCCCGAACTGTGCATCTAGGCCGGATGGTAACAGGAGACAAGGGACACGATGTTTTTTACCCAGGTTCGGGCCCTCTCCATGGAGGTAATACCCTACTCCTGCTTGATTAATATTGATGATATGGGTAGTACAAGAGTAGATCTACCACGAGATCAAGGAGGCTAAACCCTAGAAGCTAGCCTATGGTATGATTGTTGTGTATGGACTTGATTGCCTACGGACTACAACCCTCCGGTTTATATAGACACCGGATAGGGTTAGGGTTACATAAAGTCGGTTACAATGGTAGGAGATCTTGAATATCCGCATCGCCAAGCTTGCCTTCCACGCCAAGGAAAGTCCCATACGGACATGGGACGAAGTCTTCAATCTTGTATCTTCATAGTCCAGGAGTCCGGCTGAAGGTATAGTCCGGCTACCCGAACACCCCCTAATCCAGGACTCCCTCAGTAGCCCCTAAACCAGGCTTCAATGACGACGAGTCCGGCGCGCAAATTGTCTTCGGCATTGCAAGGCGGGTTCCTCCTCCAAGTCCTTCATAGAAGATTGTAAACACCAATAGTAGTGTCCGGCTCTGCAAAATAAGCTTCCACATATTGCCATAGAGAGAATAATATTAACACAAATCAAATCTGCTGACGTATTCCGCAGTGCGTCATCACACTATAGCCAAGTCCTTCACTTGAATCGTTTTCACTTTTCCACCTCAGCGTGTTTTGCGAGGCGGTTTCCTTGGCACGTCTTGTCAAAGCAGAGATCGTGTACCCCCCCTTTACGGGATTCTCATCAATACGGACGTGGGTAACTCAACCGCGCCACTTATCATGGAGCTTGGGAGGCAAGCGAGTTTTACTAGGCAGGTGGGGACGCACAACCGCATCCGCCCATATAAGGGGACAAGGATCCACCTTTTTACCTACGCCTTCTTCCTCCCTTGCCTATCCATCTCCTGCGCACCCGAGCTCCAGCGCCCAAGCCCGCACTTCCTACCTCAACCTTCTCCAGCAATGTCCGGAGCGGGAGGCAAGTGGATGGTCTCCTCCGTCACGGAGGGCCATGTCAAAAATCTAAGGAAGGCCGGATACTTGTCCAAAGACATCGCGCACCGGCTTCCCGAGGAGGGGCAGCTTCTCCCCACCCCAAGGCCCCATGAGAGGGTAGTATTCCTTCCCCACTTCCTCCGCGGACTGGGTTTTCCACTCCACCCATTTGTCATGTTTTACTATGGCCTGGATTTCCACAATCTGGCCCCGAACTTCGTCCTCAACATCTCAGCGTTTATCGTCGTGTGCGAGGCTTTCCTCCGCATCCGCCCCCATTTCGGCCTCTGGCTCAAGACCTTCAACGTCAAGCCCAAGGTGGTGCGCGGCAGCCAGGCGGAGTGCGGAGGCGCCATGGCGGGCAAGATGGCCAACGTCCTATGGCTCGAGGGCTCCTTCATGGAGACCCTGAAGGGGTGGCAATCGTGGTGGTTTTACATCACCGAGCCGCGCGATCCGAAATGGATCGTAACCCCCGAGTTCCGATCCGGACCCCCCACGTGGCTTATGTCTTGGAAAGAGACGGGCCTGTCGTGGGGCGACGAAAAAGAGGTGACCGGATTGCAAACATGCACCCAGTCCCTGGTGAACAAGCCGATCAAGCTCGTCAATGTAGTCCAGGTTATGCTCGTCCGCCGGATCCTCCCGTGTCAACAACGGGACTTTAATCTGTGGGAGTTCGACCCGACGCAGCACCAAACCCTTAACAGGCTCTTCGACACGACGTATGAAGACGTCTGGAAGGTGCTAACCAAAGGCGCTGAGGCTCCCACATCCGCTTCCGAGGACCGCGGATACAGCTCGCAGCGTCACGCTAGCGAGGTAAGCTATTTTCACCTTTTACAGGATGTTAAGTTTTCATAGTTTGACTCTATGCGGGATCTAAACTCCCTTACCTTTGACAGGCTTGGTGGGCGAAGTCCGGATCGATTAATTGTCCGGCTCCCTTGCCCGAAGATCCAGCCCCTGCTCTCCTAGTGAAGCTGCTGGTTCCGGCGCCTTATGTGGTGCCGGAGAAGAAGGCCAAGAAGAAGAAGGCCACGGGGACTCGAAAGAGTGCCCGTAATGTGGTGGTGTCGGACTCGTCATCTGACGAGTCCGAGACGCCCTCCTCCCGCGAAAACGAGGAGGAGGAAGGAGAAAACTCTCCCCCCCAGCGGAGGGAAGAGGAAGGCCGCCCCAACGAGGGAGGCCGAGGGGTCTAGGAAAAGGAAGATCCCTCCGCCGGACTACGCCCCCAACGCCGAAGAGGGCAAAGAGGAGTGGCCAAACAAGGCCAAGCGTCCGGCGAAATCGTAAGTTCGGATATCAGAATAACTCATGATGTTCCTTTGTTGCATAGCTTTCCCTAATGTCGAATGTAATTATGCAGTCCGCCCCGGGCCAAACTCAACGAGTCGTCGAGCGGCTCCCTGGATTCATCGGACGTGAACTCAGTTCCGCCCGCTGTCTCCCCCCGCACCGAGGACGACGCCGAAGTGGCGTCGCAATGAGCTCCGGGGCAGGAGGAGGTGGTCCTGGAGGAGCTGCAAGGCGACCTCCCGGACCCCAGGAGTAAAGGGGACAAGACCCCCCCAGGGCTCCAAGTCCGGCTTTGTGCCGGACACCGCGCCGGAATCTTCAACAGTTCCGGACCGCGGTAGGCGAACTCCTTCCAAGAGGAGCAAGCCTTCTGAGCCGGCGGCCTCCGTCCAACCGGAGGTGCCGGACAATCTGCTTGACAGCGCCTCCATCGACGAGGAGCACCGTACTATTATGAGTACGGTGATCCAGAAGGTTCAGTCCACCAAGAGCGGACTGACTGAAGCTTGCGCTAGCCTTCTAACAGGCTTCGAGGTAAGTAAAAAATATGTAAGAATATAACCGCATAGACAGTAGCCCCTGATGCTCTGTTTGGCATTCGGAAAGAAAAGCCGAATAGAGGATCTATTAAATTTCGCAGGAGTCTAACAACAAAGAGTCAATATGCGTATGCAGGCTTCGCTGCTAGCCACCGCCGCACTGACTGCGGAGGTGGGTGCCCTGAAACAGGGACTCGAGCGGACTGAGCAAGAGCTCGGCCTTGCCAAGCGGCAGCTCGAGGAGAAAGAAGGTAAGAAATACCTTACAGAAAAAGTGCCTATAGAGAGGCGTGATTGCAAAAAATAACAGGATTGCACTGCTTATTATAGGGGCCACGACTGAGGTGGCGATCCTCAAGCAGGCGCTGTCCGAGGCCGAAAAGAAAACGGCCGCGGAGCGCACCGAGCGAGAGAAACTTGGGGCTCAGGTCGGCGAGGTGCAGCAAGAGCCTCAGGCTCTCATGAAAAAACATGAGAGTTTGGAGCTTGAGTCAAAGACCCAAGAGTCCGAGCTCGCGGCGGCCCTTGAGGCTGCCAAGTCTGCCAAGGCCGAAGCCCAAAAGGCCCTCCAAGAGTTGGAGGAGATGAAGAAGATAGCAGCGGGTAAGGCATTCTTTATGCAAAGCAGAAATATAAAAGTAAACTACCTGTTACTTACCCGAATCCGGAGTTCTCCAGGGGCATTCGCAGATCTTCCCCGCAGCGTATCCGACGCCGCCGCATTCTACCGAGCTGAAGAGGGCAGCTCGACGGAGAAGGTGTTCTGGTCTCAGTATGCTGAGGCCGGACACCCTGTGCCCTTGAGCGACCAGCTGAAACAGCTGGTCGACCTCCACAAGGCGGCCGAACAGGCCATGAAGGGCTTCATAGTTCGGCTGTGGCCCGGAGAGGCCCTGCCTGGGAGCTACTTCGGGCTGGTGCGGCGGCTGGTGGAGGCCTGTCCAAGGCTCGAGGTCATCAAGCGCTCCGTCTGCATCGAAGGTGCCCATCGGGCCCTTGCCCGTGCAAAGGTGCACTGGGGTAAGCTGGACGGTGAGAAGCTTGTGAAGGACGGGCCGCCGCCGGGGAAGGAGCATCGCAGGCCCGAGAACTATTACAAGGACGTTCTTGCGGGTGCCCACCTTGTGGTGGATGAATGTACCAAGGATGTAATTTTTGAATAAACTCGCTCGTTTTTATCCTGTGCGCTGAAAACTTGTTCATAGGCGCTTAAGCAATGCTTGTTGAATTTAAAATATTATTTTCTATGCGTCCGTTTATCAAAAAATTGAGAGATGGCCAGTCGTCGGCTTCTGCCCCCATGCCACTAGTGCTGGGGTGTTCGGGATAAACCTGAGCACTCTTTTTCCCATAGTTGGGTCCTTCGAGGGAGGTGCTCAGCACAACGAACCAGGCAATCAGACTATAATGCTTGAACACTCTCACTTAGCCATAGAACTTTATAATTTTAAAGTTCGGCAAAGCCCCTAGTTCGGAAGACCGAGTTCGGGGCGCTATCCACGCCTTGGCCGGACAAATCTAGCTCCTCGCTCGAAGCGGCATAAGTCTTTAGGGACTCGAAAAACCTCTCGAATAGCGACCGGTCTCTCGCCTCATCATGACAGTCAGTTTTAGCTTTCTCCATTGAGGTGCTTAACCCAGCTCAACCGGGGCACAATCGCAGTGGTTCTCCTAGTGCTACCTGAGCTGATATAGCGGAACGTAAGGCACCAAAACATAGGAGCCGGGCAAACCCAACTATTGACCCAAATCATGATTCGGAGCCGATGCATATAGTGCTATAAGTTTGGGGTGCCGCACTTGTGAAAGTGTACGGACTTCTGACACCATATTAAAGGGTATTGAAGCCCCTGGCGTACTTACCGTACCACAGTGTATGGGTGCAACATGTCATTTAAGGAACATATATATGAAAAGAGGATAATGCAAAAAATAGACAAAAAGCTATGCATTGTTTATGGAGAGGCTATTTATCAAAGACGAACGATACAAATAGTGCGGTAAGCAAAAGATATTGGACTATTCAGTATGTCCTGACCAGGGGCCGGCCGCGGAATTGTAATTAAAATAGGTATACCGCTCGTAACAGAGACCACCTGGGAGTTCCATAATGCGGCATGGCTTGTCTGCCCCCTGGATCTTGCATCGTTTGTGCGGCAGTCGAATTGCCGAACAGGTCGTCCGAAGTATGGAGTCCTGAAAGTAAGAAAAAATTAAAAAAAGAATCCGACAGCCCCTAGTACGTTTTAAGCCGTATTTTGGGCATGCCGTTATTGTGCCCCTTCCCCTGTTCCCATGGTATTTCAAGGGCGTTGTTATGTACGCGAGGTACTGGTTTCGCTATGTCGCGAAAGCTGGGGTTGGGGCCGCATTGCTACGCTTGCTCAGAGTGTGCCGGGCGGTCCTGCTGTGGGTTACTCCAGGCGTGCTTGGCAGTGTCTGGCTTTTTAATGGCCGGACTGGAGAATTGCCTGAAAAGGCTACTTTGTACCTCCGCTGCGAGAGCCGCCGTATGCTCCTCCGTACGGAGGGAGCGTTCGGTGTTTCCGTTGACCGTAATTACTCCCCGAGGGCCTGGCATCTTGAGCTTGAGGTATGCGTAGTGCGGCACCGCATTGAATTTTGCGAATGCGGTTTGTCCGAGAAGGGCGTGATAGACGGGACTATATCGAAGATTAACTCTTCGCTTCGAAAATTGTCCGGGGATCCGAAGACCACGTCAAGTGTCACTGAGCCTGTACAGTTGGCTTCTACACCTGGTATAACGCCTTTAAAGGCCGTTCTTGTGGGCTTAATCCTTGAGGGATCTATGCCCATTTTCCGCACTGTATCCTGATAAAGCAGGTTCAGGCTACTGCCGCCGTCCATGAGGACTCTTGTGAGATGAAATCCGTCGATGATTGAGTCGAGAACCAATGCGGCGAAGCCGCCATGACGGATGCTAGTGGGATGGTCCCTTCGATCAAAAGTGATCGGGCAGGAGGACCATGGGTTGAACTTTGGGGTGACTGGCTCTATCGCGTATACGTCTTGTAGCGCACGCTTCTGCTCCCGCTTGGGAATGTGGGTTGCGTATATCATGTTCACCGTCCGCACTTGTGGGGGAAAGCCCTTCTGTCCATTGTTGTTCGGCGGCTTGGGCTCCTCGTCGTCGCTGTGCAGCCCCTTGTCTCTGTTTTCGGCCCTTAACTTGCCTCCCTGCTTGAACACCCAACAATCCCTGTTAGTGTGATTAGCTGGCCTTTCGGGGGTGCCATGTATCTGGCACAAGCGATCGAGTATTCGGTCCAAACTGGACGGGCCCTGAGTATTCTTTTTGAATGGCTTTTTCCGCTAACCAGATTTATAGCCTTTGAATCTGGCATTGACTGCCGTGTCTTCATTGCTGTCGCTGTTAATGCAGCGGTTTTGCTTATTCCGATGTGTCCTGCCACTTTTGTCCTTGGTATCCGAATTACCAGGGTTCTTTGATAAGTTGTTACTGCGAGCTAGCCAGCTGTCTTCTCCCGCGCAAAAGTGGGTCATGAGTGTCGTGAGGGCTGCCATGGATTTCGGCTTTTCCTGTCCCAGGTGCCGGGCAAGCCACTCGTCGCGGATGTTATGCTTGAAGGCTGCTAGGGCCTCTGCGTCCGGACAGTCGACTATCTGGTTTTTCTTTGTTAGGAACCATGTCCAGAATTGTGTGGCCGATTCTTCTGGCTGCTGAATTATGTGGCTTAAGTCGTCGGCATCCGGCGGTCGCACGTAAGTGCCCTGGAAGTTGTCGAGGAATGCGGCTTCCAGGTCCTCCCAAGAACCGATTGAGTCTGCTGGCAAGCTGTTAAGCCAATGCCGGGCCTGTCCTTTAAGTTTGAGCGGGAGGTATTTGATGGCGTGTAGATCATCACCGCGTGCCATGTGGATGTGAAGGAGATAGTCCTCGATCCATACCGCCGGATCTGTTGTGCCATCATATGATTCGATGTTTACGGGTTTGAAACCCTCTGGGATTTTATGATCCATTACTTCATTCGTGAAGCATAGCGGGTGTGCGGCGCCTCTGTACTGGGCTATATCACGACGTAGCTCGGAAGAGCTATGTCTGTTGTGTTCGGCCCAGCCGGATTTGTTGTATCCGGAGTGAAGATCATTGTCACATGCCGTAGGGCGCCTGCGCGATCCGTAGATCGATCTTGTTTGTCTTGCCTTATCCTCCAGTATGTCTCGCAGGTCGGGCGCATTTTCCCGTGCCTTAGTTGAGCGGCGTCGGGGCATGGCTTGGGTGGAGGGCCGAGAGGCCTCTCTGTCGCGGCCGCGAGGTGGCCGGTCTGCCATGTCATGCGCTGGTGATGTAGGTGCTTCCTCCTCTGATCGTGGTAGCGGCCTGCGCTTCGGGTAACTCTTGGAGGGGCGTTCGAGTTCATACTCTTCGGCCGTAAGGACTTCAGTCCATCTGTCAGCTAGCAAATCTTGGGCAGCTTTAAGCTGTTGCTGCTTTTTCTTGAGGCTGCTTTCCGTGGTAAAAGCCTGCGTTTAAAACGCTCTTGTTCGGCGGGGTCTGATGGTATGACGAATTCGTCATCATCGAGGCTTGCCTCGTCTTCGGAGGGAGGCGTATAGTTATCGTCCTCGACCTCTCGGTCTGCCGCTCTCCCATGAGGGTTGGCTTCTCCATCTTCCTGTGCCAAATATTGCTGAGGTGGGTGTTCTTCGGCGCTATCCGGAATAGTATTATCTCCCATGCCGGAATCACCGTTTTTGCTTTGGCGGGATTTAGAGCGGCGCCGCTGACGCCGGCGCTTTGGCTGTTTCTTGGGGCATCATCCCCCACTGTTCCATCGCCATCTCCATCTTTTGGAGTGTCCACCATATATATGTCATATGACGAGGTGGCCTTCCAGCGCCCTACAGGTGCTGGTTCCTGTTCGTCTCCTACATCGTCGTCCATGCTGTCGATGTCTTCGGAGCTGAAGTCAAGCATGTCGGTTAGATCGTCGACAGTGGCTACAAAGTGGGTGGTGGGTGGGCTTTGAATTTCCTTATCCTCCTCATCCCACCCTCACTGACCGTAGTCCGGCCAGGGCTCTCCTGATAAAGAGAGAGACTTAAGAGAATTCAGGATGTCACCAAAAGGCGAATGTTGAAAGATGTCTGCAGCGGTGAACTCCATTATCGGCGCCCAATCGGATTCGATTGGCAAGGGCGCGGGGGGTTCGGAGTCCGAGGAGGAGTCCGGATCCTCGGAGTCACGGGCCATGCGGAGTGCGGGGCAGGAGTTCAGCTCGATCGCCTCTGAGATCGCAGCCCCTGAGGCAGCGTCCAACCGCTGATCCTCGATCGGCGCAGTAGGCTCCGAATCAATGGTCGAAACCGATGCGTATGCGGCCTCCAAGGCGCTGTTCGGCGGCAGAGCTATATCATGCCCATCGAGACAGTGCGGTGCGCTTGGCTATGGCTCGAATCCGTCAAAGATCAAGTCCCCGTGGATGTCAGCCGTGTAGTTTAGGCTTCCAAACCTGACCTGATGGCAGGGGCGTAGCTTTCGATCTGCTCGAGGTGGCCGAGCGAATTGGCCCGCAGAGCGAAGCCGCCAAAGACGAAGATCTGTCCGGGGAGCAAAGTCTTACCCTGGACTGCATCGTTGTTGATGATCAAAGGAGCCATCGGGCCTAAAGGCGACGACACAGAGGAACTCTCAATGAAAGCACCAATGTCGGTGTCAAAACCGGCGGATCTCGGGTAGGGGGTCCCGAACTGTGCGTCTAGGCCGGATGGTAACAGGAGACAAGGGACATGATGCTTTTTTACCCAGGTTTGGGCCCTCTCGATGGAGGTAATACCCTACTCCTGCTTGATTAATATTGATGATATGGGTAGTACAAGAGTAGATCTACCACGAGATCAAGGAGGCTAAACCCTAGAAGCTAGCCTATGGTATGATTGTTGTGTATGGAGTTGATTGCCTACGGACTACAACCCTCCGGTTTATATAGACACCGGATAGGGTTAGGGTTACATAAAGTTGGTTACAATGGTAGGAGATCTTGAATATCCGCATCGCCAAGCTTGCCTTCCACGCCAAGGAAAGTCCCATCCGGACACGGGACAAAGTCTTCAATCTTGTATCTTCATAGTCCAGAAGTCCGGCTGAAGGTATAGTCCGGCTACCCGAACACCCCCTAATCCAGGACTCCCTCAGTCCCCCCCACTTATCCTTGCACCCACACACTTCGTCTTGCTCCAAAAAAAATCATCCACCAGCTCAAACCCGAGTTCTAGCTCATCTTGCTGCCATTTTCGATCTCCTTGCTCAAAGCTCCATTCACAAAACTGCTTTGGGGGATTGTTCTTTGGTATGTGACTCCTCCAATGGTCCAATTAGTTTTTGTTCTAGTGCTTTATTTATTGCAAATTTTTGCTGCTTATGTGACCCTGTTCTTGAGCTCGCATGTCAAATTTATGCGGTCAAAAGTAGTTCTAATGCATGATATGGTCTCTAGGCACTTGTAGGAGTAGTTGCTACCAATTTTGGTAAGTTTGGTTCATTTTATTATTGAGTTACTAAAAATTTCAGAAATTTTTCTGAGGGAGGAATATGTTTAGGAAAATGTACCAAGGTGGTTCCTCAAGGAAGCAAGGACCCAGGCCCGCAATACGCGAGCCCGACAATGAACTACCAAGGGATGCTGAAGTGCGGCCTTGTGAATGGCCGTCCGAAGATTTTATGATTCAAGCAGGAATCAAGGAAGAATTTGACGCATATGTGCGTAACCCTGATCTTGACAGCTTCGAGGCAGATAAGTGCCCCCAATATTATCACCTAACTGATTCCTTTGTGAGAAGGTTTAAATTTACATCCTCGCGCAATTCTCACAATGTCCTATTTGATCCTTATGATAAATCTTATACCATGGACTTAGAAGATTTTAATACTTCCTGTAAACTCCCATAGTGGGGTAGTGCTAGTGAACCTCGCAAATCTAAATTTAAAGACTTCCTTGCTAGTATCACTGTGGGGGAATCTAGAGAAATAACACAAGCTACCATAGGGAGCATTCATTTTCCTGCCTGTAAGGATGAGGCATGTCATATGTGTGTTCCGGATCTTAGTGTTCTCAAGAGTGCTGTATTAGGAGATAGACAATACAACTTGGGGGCCATTGTTGCATGTAGGTTGCATAATAACAATATTAATGGAGATTTGTTTGGTGGAATTTACACAACCCGTTTAGCTAATTTTCTTGAGGTACCCATACGTGGATATGATATGGAGTTACCCCCTACTTATCTAGATTATAATGCTATGGTTCGTCATCAGTTTGTTGAGAGGAACGATTAGTCCCTCCAGTACCGACTAATCTTTGACAAACGACATACCTATCATGTCGCTCTCCCTGCTCCTACTTTCTTCGACTTTCAAGCAAAAGGGAGATATGTTATAACCACCAAGGAGGCAAACGAGTACGAGAGGAGGACGGAGGCAGCCCTCCTCCAAGCTGCAGCCCTTCAGGCAGTAGCTGATGCATCTCAGTACGACCCCAGCTTCAACTTCGGATATCCACCAGGCCATCCATGGGCATATACCAACTTAGGCCAAAAGCCTAATCTTGGGGGAGTACGTATTTCTCACCAACATTACATTCATGTTCACACACTCATGCCAATTGTCGGTGCTCATACTTTTTCATTGTATCATCCATGCTAGTTTGTTTTCTTTTTAAGATTTCTTCTTGTGTGTTTGAAAAACCTTAAGAAAAACCAAAAAAATTAGTTGTAGCTTTTAGTTAGTTTACTTTCCATACCTGTAGTTGTAGTAGTAATTAAAAAGAAAACCCAAAAAGATTTCTCGTCCTTCTTTTGCTTGTTGGGAGCTTTCCCGTGTAAATAGTTTTGTTTCTTTTCTTTTCTTTGGGGGTCGAGAGGAGAAGACCACGATGAAAATGTTGACTGGCTCTTATATGCATTATTGTTGATCTAACAAAGAGCCCATATTACTGGTCTTATCCCTTGAGTTGAATGCTTGCAGATTCCAGCTTAGTCCAATGCACGTGCACTATTATTATTATCCACACCGTTCGGTCGTGCAAGTGAAAGGCAATAATGACGATATATGATGAACTGATTGAGATGAAAAAGGCTGGTATGAACTCGACCTCTCTTGTTTTTGTAAATATGATTAGTTCATCATTCCTGATTCAGCCTATTATGAATGAAACATGTTTGCAATGAAAATTAGAGATTATATTTGCTTATGCCCTGCTTAATTTGCTAGGAGTTTATAATGGTTTACCTTACGTGCCAACATGCTATTAAAATGGTTATGATGTGGTATGATAGGGTGGTATCCTCCTTTGAACGATTCGAGTGGCTTGACTTGGCACATGTTCACGCATGTAGTTGAAACAAAATCAACATAGCCTCCACAATATTTATGTTCATGGTGAATTATATCCTACTCATGCTTGAATTCGGTGTTGATTAATTTTAATGCATGTTCATGACTGTTGTCGCTCTCCAGCTGGTTGCTTCCTAGTCTCTTTCTAGCCTTCACTTGTACTAAGCGGGAATACTGCTTGTGCATCCAATTCCATATATCCCAAAGTTATTCCATATGAGTCCACCATACCTTCCTATACACGGTATCCACCTGCCGTTCCAAGTAAATTTGTATGTGCCAAACTCTAAATCTTCAAATAAACATTCTGTTTTGTATGCTCGAATAGCTCATGTATCAACTAGGGCTGTCTGTATCCTCCATGCTAGGCGGGTTATTCTCAAGAGGAGTGGACTCCACTCCTCACTCACGAGAAAATTGCTGGTCACCGGGATGCCCAGTCCCATGCTCAAATCAAAATAATTGCAAACAAAACTCCCCCAGGCTTGTGTTAGGGAACGTAGTAATTTCAAAAAAATTCCTACGCACACGCACGATCATGGTGATGCATAGCAACGAGAGGGGAGAGTATCATCCACGTACCCTCGTAGACCGTAAGCGGAAGCGTTATGAGAAAGCGTTTCATGTAGTCGTACATATTCACGATCCGACCGATCCAAGTACCGAATGCACGGCACCTCCGAGTTCAGCACACGTTCAGCTTGATGACGTCCCACGAACTCCGATCCAGCAAAGCTTTGTGGGAGACTTCCATTAGCACGACGGCGTGATGACGGTGATGATGTTGTTACCGATGCAGGGCTTCGCCTAAGCACTGCTACGATATGATCGAGGTGTATTATGGTGGAGGGGGGCACCACACATGGCTTGGAAGAATCAACTTGTGTGTCTTTAGGTGCCCCCCGCCCCCATATATAAAGGAGCAAGGGGGAGGCCGGCCGGCCTTGGTGCACCCCAAGGAGAGGAGGAATCCTCCTCCTAGTAGGAGTAGGATTCATCCTTTCCTAGTCCTACTAGGAAGGGGGAAGGGGAAGGAAAGAGAGGGAGAGGGAGAGGGAAAGAGGGGCCGCGCCCCCTCCCCTAGTCCAATTCGGACTCCTCATGGGAGGGGGCGCGCCACCTCCTGGGCTGTTGCCCTCTCTCTCCCCTCAGGCGCACTAAGGCCCAATACTTCCCCGGGGGGGTCCGGTAACCCCTCCGGCACTCCGGTTTTCTCCGAAACCATCTAGAACACTTCCGGTGTCCGAGCATAGCCGTCCACTATATTAATCTTTACGTCTCGACCATTTCGAGACTCTTAGTCATGTCCGTGATCACATTCGGGACTCCGAACTACCTTCGGTACATCAAAACACATAAACTCATAATACCGATCGTCACCGAACTTTAAGCGTGCAGACCCTATGGGTTTGAGAACTATGTAGACATGACCGAGACTCATCTCCGGTCAATAACCAATACCGGAACCTGGATGCTCATATTGGTTCCTATATATTCTACGAAGTTCTTTATCGGTTAAACCGCATAACAACATATGTTGTTCCCTTTGTTATCGGTATGTTACTTGCCCGAGATTCAATCGTGGGTATCCTTATACGTAGTTCAATCTCATTACCAGCAAGTCTCTTTACTCGTTCCGTAATGCATCATCCTGCAACTAACTCATTAGTCACAATGTTTGCAAGGTTTATAGTAATGTGCATTACCGAGAGGGCCCAAAGATACCTCTCCGACAATTGGAGTGTGACAAATCCTAATCTCGATCTATGCCAACTCAACAAGTACCATCGAAGACACCTGTAGAGCACCTTTATAATCACCCAGTTATGTTGTGATGTTTGGTAGCACACAAAGTGTTCCTCCGGTACTCGGGAGTTGCATAATCTCATAGTCATAGGAACATGTATAAGTCATGAAGAAAGCAATAACAACAAACTAAACGATCATCGTGCTAAGCTAACGGATGGGTCAAGTCAATCACATCATTCACTAATGATGTGATCCCGTTAATCAAATGACAACTCATGTTTATGGTTAGGAAACATAACCATCGTTGATTCAACGAGCTAGTCAGGTAGAGGCAAAGTAGTGACACTCTGTTTGTCTATGTATTCACACATGTACTAAGTTTCCGGTTAATACAATACTAGCATGAATAATAAACATTTATCATGATATAAGGAAATATAAACAACAACTTTATTATTGCCTCTAGGGCATATTTCCTTCAGTCTCCCACTTGCACTAGAGTCAATAATCTAGATTACGTAGTAATGATTCTAACACCCATGGAGTCTTGGTGCTGATCATGTTTTGCTCATGAGAGAGGCTTAGTCAACGGGTCTACAACATTCAAATTCGTATATATCTTGCAAATCTCTATGTCTCCCTCCTTGACTTGATCGCGGATGGAATTGAAGCGTTTCTTGATGTGCTTGGTTCTTTTGTGAAATCTGGATTCCTTTGCCAAGGCAATTGCACTAGTATTGTCACAAAAGATTTTCATTGGACCCGATGCACTAGGTATGACACCTAGATCGGATATGAACTCCTTTCATCCAGACTCCTTCATTTGCTGCTTCCAAAGCAGCTATGTACTCTGGTTCACACGTAGATCCCGCCACGACGCTTTGCTTAGAACCGCACCAACTGACAGCTCCACTGTTCAATAAAAACACGTATCCGGTTTGTGATTAGAGTCATCCGGATCAGTGTAAAATCTTGCATCGACGTAACCATTTATGAAGAGCTCTTTGTCACATCCATAAACGAGAAACATATCCTTAGTCCTTTTCATGTATTTCAGGATGTTCTTGACCGCTGTCCAGCGATCCA
This sequence comes from Triticum urartu, assembly GCF_003073215.2. Lineage (NCBI taxonomy): Eukaryota > Viridiplantae > Streptophyta > Magnoliopsida > Poales > Poaceae > Triticum > Triticum urartu. Next base: position 624,192,730 of record NC_053024.1, read on the forward strand.
CTCCTGGATTACTTTGGCACCTCCCTGCTAAACTAATAGCAAGGCACACATCAGGTCTGGTACACATCATTGCATACATGATAGAGCCTATGGCTGAAGCATAGGGAACATATTTCATTTTCTCTCTATCTTCTGTAGTGGTCGGGCGTTGAGTCTGACTCAACTTCACACCTTGTAACACAGGCAAGAACCCTTTCTTTGCTTGATCCATTTTGAACCTCTTCAAAACTTTATCAAGGTATGTGCTTTGTGAAAGTCCAATTAAGCGTCTTGATCTATCTCTATAGATCTTGATGCCCAATATATAAGAAGCTTCACCAAAGTCTTTCATTGAAAAACTCTTATTCAAGTATCCTTTTATGCTATCCAGAAATTCTATATCATTTCCAATCAGCAATATGTCATCCACATATAATATTAGAAATGCTACAGAGCTCCCACTCACTTTCTTGTAAATACAGGCTTCTCCAAAAGTCTGTATAAAACCATATGCTTTGATCACATTATCAAAACGTGTATTCCAACTCTGAGATGCTTGCACCAGTCCATAGATGGATCACTGGAGCTTGCACACTTTGTTAGCACCCTTTGGATTGATAAAACCTTCAGGTTGCATCATATACAACTCTTCTTCCAGAAATCCATTCAGGAATGCAGTCTTTACATCCATTTGACAAATTTCATAATCATAAAATGCGGCAAATGCTAACATAATTCGGACGGACTTAAGTATCGCTACGGGTGAGAAAGTCTCATCGTAGTCAACTCCTTGAACTTGTCGAAAACCTTTTGCAACAAGTCGAGCTTTGTAGACAGTAACATTACCATCAGCGTCAGTCTTCCTCTTGAAGATCCATTTATTCTTGATGGCTTGCCGATCATCGAGCAAGTCAACCAAAGTCCACACTTTGTTCTCATACATGGATCCCATCTCAGATTTCATGGCCTCAAGCCATTTTGCGGAATCTGGGCTCATAATCGCTTCCTCATAGTTCGTAGGTTCGTCATGGTCAAGTAACATGACTTCCAGAACAGGATTACCGTACCACTCTGGTGCGGATCTTACTCACTTCAAGAAATATGTCAATTTGTGAGCTTGACTATTGGTCACTGAATGGTCATTATTTTCCATTTGTGACCTTTTTGTGACCAAAAACACATGGAGAAGGTCGTAGACGTTTACGACCAAAATATGCCTACTGTTTTGTTTTGGTCACTAGCAGCCTCCCCAGGCCACGTAGGCATCCGACATGGCAATCTGATGTGGCACAAGAATCAGCCCGGTCCAATTCAGTGTTTTACTTGGGCCAAGCCCATTAATTCAGCCCATTTATATTTTTTTCCTATGAATTTTTTGTTAGCTTCATGGACCAAGCCCAACAGCCATTTATTCTTTTAGGCCAGCCTTTTACAGTATACATTTTTTGGGGCCTCAGCGTTTTTCCAGCCCACTTGTCAGTTTTCTTTTATTTCTTTCTCATTTTGAAGTAGGTCGCCAGGATCACTCTGTCTGTACCACACATTAGTTCTATATTTGTGCAATTAGATAACTTGATTCAAAAAGAGCCAATAAGGCATAATATTTCATACAACATACAAGCAAAGTAAATTACAATGATATAGATAACTAGTCCAGTGAGCTAAAACACATTGCTGGTAATAGTACAAATCTGGTTTTCAGCTAAAATACAAATCTGGTAACAGTGAGATAACAGTACAAATCTGGTATTTAGCTAAAATACAACTAAATAAACAGATAACTAGTCCAGTGAGCTAAACGCATTGCTGGGTGTGGATTTTCTTCAGGATTCTTCTTCCTAGAGCTCCAACTTCTGAAGACTGAAGGCCAGCATCTGCAAATAATAAATTATGATAAGTTAGAAACATAATCAAGTGAATCCTGACTCAAGAAACATAACCAGATTTCCTGATGTGTGTCGCGTTATACATGCATCAAGAAGATCATATATATACACAGATTTAACGCCTAAAGCACATCAGGCTTGGAGATTACATATATATACACGATTACTAGTCGGAACTCGTGAACAAAGGTTGTGAATGATTTTCATACGAGTATGTACAGTCATGGTTCTGGACATGAAAATGTTTATGTACATTCATGAAAGATTGCACATGACATGAGCAAGTCTGCAGTCCCTAATTAGATTACATGTTCTGACTTATGAGCACGAGAGGAATACATAGACACTGGAATATCCTCATGCTTAAACTAGAAAGAGAACAAAAGAAAACTAAACCTATGTATGAAGTAGAGAGAGATAGCAGGGCAGGAGGACCTATGGACCAACTTGTCCTTCACCAGATCGTTCAAGGGTAGAAAAACAGAAGCATATCAGCTTGCCTGTTCCCGTTCACACAACTAGACCAGAGCAGCCATATCGGAACATAAATATATGGTGAATAGTTTGATACTATCAGCTATGCAGTTATATGGCTCAGGAACATCTAGTCAACAAACAAAGAGTGCTACTACTCTGGCACATAGAGATGATGCATCGGCAAAATATTTCAAAACTGGATAACTGAGAAGATTTGCTGAATGAAATCTTGTGGAGATACTTACACCACATACCTAGCGTACCATTCCACTTACACCATATAACGAGCGAGGGGTTAAGTCGGGGCATTGACCTAGAGTCGCCGGCGCGGGAGCTCACCTTGGCCTTCATCCTGCCGTCGGACGCCAACCTGATCAGAGCCCACAGAAGCCAAAATCATGAACTGGCCGGGAACCACGCGGTACCTTGGGATCGGAGCGAGGGCGAGGGGTGGGCTGGGATTCGGATGCTGAGCTCCCTGCACACGGCATATTGTGTTAATGCTTACAGCAACATAAGATACTCACATATAAACAATGCACCCTGGAAGTATAAAGAGTGCTTCCTAGCACACCAAGAATCCAACAGAAAGCAAACATGTACACCGGTGAGCTGGTGACCATAAAGTAACATCACAAAGACTCAGCCATCACGAAGACTCAGCCCGATCCTAATATAAAGCAATTCAGAAACTCAATGACAACAGAATATATAGAAGAAAGAAAAGCTCATTCGGTTGGAAATTAATTTTCAAATCACATTTTAGGCTTTGCACAAGTCTACACAACTACTGATCTTTTCTACAAAGGAAGCTGTGCACAGCACCAGTTCTCTTTGGTTAGCTGAAGACATTCCTCCAGTAGCTTATGCATGTAATGCTCAAGTTACTGGTTATGTGATGTGAGCCATCTAAATGTTTGAAACAAGTTTAGCTTGCTGAGCTCAAAATAGAAATTGTTGATAAGGTCAGGACCAGTTGAATTTAGGTGATTCAAAGTTGATTGATGACATGGTTTACTTGCTGGGTACATGCTACAACTGGGTAAATTGGAACTAAATGTGGACAAGTTTTATGTTATTCAGCTCCTATTAGAGCTCATGGAAGGAATGTACAAAGTTTAGATTAGAGGTACTTGCTCCATTAAAACTGTACCAAGATAACTAGCACAAGGTTGAAGAGAAAACAAGCCATAATTAGCCAAAGCTGCCTACTGCCTACTGCTAGTGCTAGCCATCAGTGGGCGACTGAATAGATCGGGCGGAGCTAATTACCGACGATGGCGGCGACACGCGGCTCGGTGAAGTGGCCGATGCAGACGACCACGCCGTCGAACACCTCCTCCTCCGGCTCACCGCCGGCGCCGTCCTCCTCTGTGAGTGGAGTCCTGCGACAAACCCATCCCATCCATGAAAAAAGCGTGACCATGCATCAGGTCAGGGAAGGCAATGGAGGACATTCAGAGGGCGGGGGCGGACCTGGATGGCGTCGGCTGCTGCTGCTTGTCCTTGACGAAGGAGCGGCGTCCCGGGCAGCTCCACTCCATGGCGCCGGGTGCCCTTGACGACGGCGTGAATCCGGTCGTTCTGGCCGCCGTCTCCGCACGCATAGACGCTCGAGATTTTGAGTGGGGATGGAGCAGGCCGGCGCTCCGTCCAGGCCCATGGCGACCGTGGCGTGGTGGATCTTGGAAGGAGGACAGGGCACATGCATCAATGTTTATAGTCGGGAACAAAGAAGACAATGCTGGAAGAGGCCAAAGAGATGAAATACCCTGGGGGGCCGAAGATGGTGAAATGATGATCTGCTTGTTCTTAGACAGCTCAAGGAGCACCTGATATAAAAAAATAGGCGTTTAAAGGGGAAAAATAGCCTGATTGTAGGCTCCAATCAGCCTGCATACAACAAGTAATAAAACTGTTAGGAGAGAGTATACAGTTACCAGCAGCATGCATAAAACAACTTTGATGATGTAATATTTATTAAAAATGACATGCCAGGTTTCAAGTATAAACGACTAATGGAGCATGCAACAAATGTATTTGATACCAACTTAACTAATTCCACATGAATATTGTACGTTCCAATACACACGATCACTCCAAGATTAAGCTTATCCAGCCAATAAAATAAAGAGGATCGCCACCATAATGGACCAATGGGTACAAATCGACCCAAAAAATCCCAGAGAAGCTAAAGCACAAAAATAATCAACACTCCCTAGAAGCATGCTGAATTAATCATTTAATCCCAACATCTAGGTACCACAGTACATAACATCACACAATTAAAGAAGAATGTTCGACAGTTCAAGACATTCAGGAAAATAAATAAGAACGGGATTGCACAAGCGAACTTATACTATGAATAAATGGCAATCTAACTCGAAACAAGGAACAAATTTTCCCCATGCATGTCCCTGTACAGCCTATACAACAATTCTACATATGCTTCAAGTGGGCGGACAAACCCAACTTGATTTGGTACATCAACCCATATAGACACATATCATGTTGAATAAGAAAAGCATGCATGGTACACTCATCCTAATCAACGTGGTAGTAGCACATTCTCCTATGAATGGAACAAGCAATCGCACAGCTTGATGAATGGATTAAAACCAAGACGTTTACTTATTTGCAGAATTGAAATTGTTCAAAACATTCAGTTGTACTATCCACTACAAGAAATCAGTTAATACATGACGGATTTCTTGTGACGTTCTGGGAATCCGTCATGAACCGGCCTAGTATGGCCCCAAAGCCCGCCGAAGCCCGCTAGAGCCCGTCTAACCCATTCCTCATATAAAATCTAACCCTAAGCCTCTCCCTGCCCCCATCTCGTTCTCCCTCCCCCACCGCCCCCACCGCCCCCATCATCTTCTTCCTTCCCCCAGATCCACTCCTTTCTGTATCTCCTTCCTCGACCCAATCCCCACCTCCCCGGCCTCTCCCGACCTTCCTCCACTCGCAATCCTAGTGGCAACCATCACCCCCACACACCATTGTGTACCTTTCCGGCTATCCCCTCCCCCTCGGAACTATCTTCACGACGATGGTTGATCTGCAGCATGTGCAGCTGATCTACCGAGTTTGACGGCGGCAGCAGCCCGAGTGATGAGATCCGCGTCTTGGGCGCGCGCAGATCTAGCAAGGGCTCAACCCCCGATGTTGGCCTTGTCGGAGAGGAGCGACCGTGTGGTGGCCGGTCTAGGACAATGGCTCGCGGGAGGCCGTAGTGTACCCTAGCCACCACTGGATTCCGGTGTGGCTTCCGCCCCTTCTGTTGGCTTCCTCGACATCATGGCTGCTTCAACCACATGTCAGGTTCATTTGCCTAAGCTGGTACCCATAACAGCCGTTCGTGGGCAAGGTGCGAAGCCTAAGGCTGGTGCGTGGCCACCCTCTTCAATAGATTGCTTAAGCTTGGCTACTGCCTTCTCCAAATCTTATGGTGTTGTGTGTGTGTGTGTGCTGACATGGCGGCGGCAGCGGCTATCGAGGGCTAGTCGTGTATACGAGTGAGATGTGTGTGTGTGCAGCAGCCGGTGTGTTGTGTTTCCGGGTTTCCTCTCTGAATCTTTAAATCTTTAACACTGAATTTTCTCTGTATCTTTACACTGCAGGGTACCCAGTAGAGAAAAAAAAGCACATGTTCGTCAACCGGCTACACTGTGCTATGTGGGCTTCTATCAAGATCTAATTTCCTTTAATTTTCTACCAAGATCTAATTCAGTTTAGATTTTTCTGAAAGTTTGATGTATCTATGTTCTCTAAGTCAATGAAATTCAGTGTTTTGTATGCATTCAGTTTAGTTTTCTATCAAAATATAATTCAGTATGAACCAATGTAATCAAGTGGTGAATAATAAGGAGACATGATTTCTGTCATTGTTAATATGGCGACATGTTCTGTTTAGAGTTTTATCCATACACTTCTATCCATATTGTCAACTGCAGCTCAGTGAATATATATAACCAGAATTAAGTTTAGTCTAAATCTAAGAAGAAAATTACATCGGTACAGTGTGGCAGTCCTACAGTTATAATATAGAGGTTTAAACCTGTTCATTTGTGTACTAAGCACATGTAGGACTGCTACTATTAGTTGTGCGCCTATTAGTACTAGAACCAAAGCCACGTTAGTGCACTCTACCTCAAGCTAGAGGCACACACCAAGCTAGCACTTGCCAACAATGACACACATTTCTTCTTCAACTCATGTGCTCCCTGCCTCCAAGCCAGGTCGCCCTCCGCAATTGTTTTGCTGACAAGGGTTGATGTCTACTGTCTGATCCTATTTATTTTCCCTGATGTTCTCCCTTTTTTACGATAAATTAACACTGTTATCTCCCTGATTATGATCTCTGTTTTTTGGGATGTAGGTCTAGGTGGTGCTATAGAAGCCGTGCGGCTGCATGGCGCACAATAGGGGGCTGTTTGGTTGGGAGCCCCAGTCTGCCACGCCAAATAATTGGCGTTGAGAAAGGGCTCAGGCATTGCTTGGATCGTAGCCCAGGTTTTGTCTCGCCAATGCAACCCTCACTTCATCAGTTCATTTTTGCACCAACGATTGGCTGAGATGCGGGTAGCGAAAAGCTGCGCCAATATTTTGGCTCGCCTGTGCGTTGGCACGGTTAGCCTGGGCAAAAACCAAACAGCCCCTAGAAGCTCGAGAGGGCGGCCGTGATAACTGTGGTGGAGCTACTCCGTGATCAAACCAGGGGTTAGTTCTGTACTGCCACTCCTATTATTCTCCAGTATTTCCATTCCCCGGCTCAACTGCTACTGAAATGCACCTATTTAGTTTATCTAGTTCTGAGTTAGGCATTTTTCACCATGGTGTTATTTTCTACTAATTTGTTTGTGCCCCTTGGATCTTGGTGGTGAAATTTATCTTCTCATGCACTTGAATTAAAAGTAACCCCAGCATGCATGTTGTTAAGGGCAATAACTGATACATCCTATCTAGTATCTCTTAAGAGAACCATTTGCCACTTAGTTCTATAGATTTATTAGTGGCCATGGCTCATAGTTATTTTGCATGCCATTTGAAGTTTACTTGACACGCAATTTTTTACTACTGTAAGTGCCTTGGATAAACATTTAGTTTCATGTGTATACTTGTTGACACATGAAAAATTTGAAGCTTACGCCCACCAGGTCGATAAGTAGCTGATGAGTAGCGGTTGCGCTTCATTTATATTGTTTGTTAGTGATGCCATTTTCTCGGCGGGTTTATATGGCCTTAACTGCTATTAAGTACTTGTGTTCTGTGATGTATGTTCTATTACCTTGTCACTTATATGTCAACTTGACTAGACTTTCACTTGACCCACTTTTATTTGGATTAATTTTAGGCAACCTCATGTTTATTTTTGTTTTAAAGTAGATGTTTTGTTATTCTTATATGTAGGCATGATAAAATTTAAGAATTTTGAATAACAAATAATTTATTTATGAAGTCTGTTCTAATTCTCTTATTTCTACTATCAGGTATCTAATGTTGTTGTAAATATGTTAGGTACGATTTGGTAGCGGGCTTGGTGATGGCCATCACAATCCGCTATGACATGATACTTACCATCAGGAGGGCCGATGACAAGAACCTGAATAACAACATCAATAGTATCATATGTTCTGTTGTTGTAAATTGGATTGTACTAGTTCCTAACCTTGTTGTGTGATATATTTTGTCAATATATTATGTAAATTATCATTTCATGGAGGATTTTGTAAACTGATGTGGTGTAGATACCAATGCATGGTTGCATATTGAATATCCGTGTAATATATGATCACACTTTGTCTTGGCCCAGAGTTGGTATTATGATTTGTGTAATGCATCATGCTAAAAAATGTATTGGTTCAAAATTGGTGCGGGAGATGTTTGCTGGATGAAATTAAAATTGCGCCTAAATCCATGACGATTTCTGTGACGAAAAATGATGTCCACGTAGGCAGCCACGTCATTCCAATTGGTCGATCAGAAATCCTATGTGGCGTTGGTCTTGTGACAGTTTGTTCCGTCATGAATGGTTGGGCCTGGTTTGGGCTGGGCGGGCTTGGGGGCAGATCCATGACGGCCAAGGACTGTCATGGAAGACCTGATGTCAAATTATGACGCGATATACATGATGGAATACAAATCCGTCATCGATGGGCACCCATGACAGTTTTGCACTGATGTGTGACGGACGAGTACCGTCACGTATTAACACGTTTCTTGTAGTGATCGGAAGTGTATCTGCATCAGACCTTAGCAATCACAAATGATAAATGTAGAAGTAAAACGAAAGTAATATTTTGGGAATGGTGTAATCATGCAACTTGTAAGAGATGGACTCAGGGATGGTAAGGAAACATCAGATGAGGGGAGGGGAAGGTGCAGATGCTTGTACTCGTTGCCAAGCAGAATGATCAGCTTCGCTATGACAGGTTTGAGGACCCCCCCGTCGCCACGCCGACGAGAGCCGCCTCCATGGTCATGCTAGCTCAGAGCTCGGCTAGTCAACCGTGCGTGGAGCCGTGGAGGTCAGGTTGCTGAATGCACAGACAGTAAATAGATAACTCCAAATTGACAACCTGAAAAGAGGATTGGTTAGTACACTGAAAAGAGTAAATAGCCAGCTCCAAAGTTAAGGTACTGGAATATAAAGACACATTGGAATATATTTCTAATTTGACCATAAATAGGCATGAATAATAAGCTCTATAGGAACTCCCCAAGATAAGTACACGCAGTAGGTTTTGTTTTATAGTTATCTACATTACAGTTATCGGTTTGCAACATACTATTTATATCTAGAACCAGAATAGTTATCTACATTACAATAATCCTTAGTAGTGCATAAATAATGCAGATATCTCTGTATAAATTAGCTTTATGTAACCTATTCTTGTACATATACAAACATCCCCAATGATAGGAAGGTCTAATGCTTTCCCTCAAAAAAACTCTCTACTAGTTATGATGAATCAACATAGATTCATCTCTTTTTGCAGCTCTTGAGTAGTAGAAAGTATTTCACATCATAATGTTTGCATTTCTTGGACGAATACAATATGATTTCAGATAAGCACAACTAATGGTCTCAAATAAGAAGAATTGATGATTTTCAAACAAGAATAACACAATACTGATTGATCTTGAACCATGCCAATAGACACAGGAATGGTACCACCAGGTCAGAAAGCATTCTACATTTACCAATTGTAAAGCAATACAAGCAGAGATAAATAGGTCTACATGTGCTTAGCCATAGATTTCCCCAACAGCCCTTTAGTCTGTAGCGGGAGCAGAAATAATATGTTGACAAGCTCCGATTTTAGTCTAGTTTGACCCACGAGAACAAATTGTTCTAACCAACATACAAATCTAACCTAATACACCACAGAATCGTATATTCTAAGACCATGCCAACGCTAATTGGATCTTCCAGTGCAACGGGATCTCAAGGAAGCCATTTCTACAGAGCCGCGCCCCGAATCAAAAAATGCAAGATGGGAGCGCAATCTCACCTCTGACCTTGTTGCAGAAGGGGCACGCCTAGTACTAGTAGAGCACGACGTTCCGGGGCAGCAGATCGTGGGCAGCCGCTCCTTGGCCTGCACCTCGGCCACCGCCACCATGGCGAACATGCACCGCGGCCCTGCATGACCTCCCACGCCTTCATCCCGTCCGCCACCGCCGCCACTGGCGTCACCTCCAGAGAAGGAACAGAAACAGAGCCCAGTTCAGCAGCAGGAAAATCGACTGGCTAAGCTAGGAGAAGGAAGTTGGTTCACTTGCGGAGGAGCGCGGTGACGACCTGGCGGGTGGAGTCGTCGTGCCCGGCGACGGCCGCCTCCATCCGAATCCACCTGCGTGGGGAGCTAGCGGACGAGGGGTGCGGCGATAGGAGGGGAAGCCGAGACCCCTCGCTTCCCCCCACCGCGGCCTCCATCGGGTGGGAGACGAACGGAGATGAAGGCGAGGCGGCGGGGTGCCTCGATCTGGATCGAGGAGAGGGAGACCGTGCGCTGGATCTTGCCGGAGGGGAGGGAGGGAGGAGAGCGAGGGGACGGGTGGGTGGCGGCGAGGGGAGGGGAGGTGGGAGGGATAGGGGAACGCTAGGGTTCGCGGGGGAGGAGTGCAGGCTGTGGCCTGTGGGTTGTTGGGCTAGGTGGCGTGAGAAACGTGAGGAGGGAGCGCTGCCGTTGGATCCGGGTGGATCGGACGGTGCTCGATCCATGATCCGCGTGACATGCATCTGAACCAATCAAAACAGAGTACATGTGCACGACGTCCATAACCATTCAAGTAGGTCGTAACCGGCTGAAAATAAAGTGCACATCTCTTTGGCTAAGAGAACCGACTCTTTTTGCGCCGTCTTTCGGCGGTTCCCCTCCGCCAGTGACTTCTTGGTCGTCGGCGGTGAGGAGGGTCGTCGTATCCCGCGTGTGTGGATAATTTTAGCTTTAGGTTTTAGGGTCCTAGTAGCTTAGGTTTTTAGATCATTCAATGTCTCGACTTCAGGGGCGGAGGCGGCAATACTGAATAAAGAAGCTTTGGATTTTTATTCGGCAAGGCCGCCAGCAAGGACCTCGACACGTAGAAGAGCAAGGCATCGAGGTGGTGGTCGCGAGCGAGGAGTTCGTCGTCATCACCTTCGCGGTGACCGAAGACACGTAGTCATACCCGCCGTTTTGACAACATTTTGAAAGAAATTCAAAAAACAATAAAATCGCATAGTTTGTTCAAATGATCTCATATTGTGCACAAGGGTGCATCTTGGAATTCCAAACAATGTTGCCTAAGGGAGTTTTCATTTTCTTTGCATGGAAAAATCATTTTCCATTTTTCGAGTGCCTGAAATGAATTTTTTTTGTGAAGGACCTACCATATATTTGTTGCAAAATTGGACCAAATCAATTTTCTAAAATACTAGGCCATATTTAATGCACAATTGACCAAATGGTTGGGTGTCAAAAGTTTTGATCCACCTCTGGTGAAAAAGACAAATTTCCGCCGATTCAGTTGGAAGCGGGTCAAATTTGAACTGCGGCTGCCTCATAGTCTGCTCTATATTTTTTCCAAAAATCATTTCTAGGTACATAAGTATCTATTTAATCAGAGAAACATGAAAAGTTTTGCAAGATTCAACCACTAGCTAGGAACGGTCAAGCCCGCCGTTTTGACCGCATTTTGAAACGGGCATAAAAAATTCAAAAAAAAATTAAAAAATTGGGAAACCTTCGCATTGTGTCATTATATGTGACCAAGTTTCCAGGAAAATAATAAACTTGTAATACGACAATTATTTTAAAAAAGTGTTCTCAGAAATGAGCTATCACGCGTGAAGATTCATGGCTTTCAAGCCAAATGATCAATCTTATGGCCACATTCATGGCATAGTTTGTCCAAATGATCTCATATTGTGCACAAGGGTGCATCTTGGAATTCCAAACAATGTTGCCTAAGGGAGTTTTCATTTTCTTTGCACGGAAAAATCATTTTCCATTTTTTGAGTGCCCGAAATGAGTTTTTTGTGAAGGACCTACCATATATTTGTTACAAAATTGGACCAAATAAATTTTCTAAAATACTAGGCCATATTTGATGCAAAATTTACCAAATGGTTGGGTGTCAAAAGTTTTGATCCACCTCTGGTGAAAAAGACAAATTCCCGCCGATTCAGCTGTAAGCGAGTCAAATTTGAACTGCGGCTGCCTCATAGTTTGCTCTATATTTTTTTTCCAAAAATCATTTCTAGGTACATAAGTATCTATTTAACTAGATGATACCCCGCGCGTTGCAGTGGGAACCGTTTGCAATATATTTAGATCATATTCGGTTAACTTGATCTTTACCACTCCGTAATATCAAGAACTAACCTCACCAATGTGAAAGTTACATGTTATCTACAGAAGTTATATATAAAAGGGAACTATGTTCTGTTAGAAACTTGGAACCAATACAAATAACCACCACAATTAATTTGGAGTTACACTAACGACAAAATGACTGCCTTTAAATCGCAACTATATATGACAGAAAATGTGGAATGTACGTAATAACCACAATCATATACTCCATCCGTCCCAAAATAAGTGCCGCTGATTTAGTAGTTCAACTAACTCTATATTAAATCATTTTGAGACTGAGGGAGTATATCCTATGGAGATATTATGACAAAACTAAGTGTAACATTTAAGTAAAACTTGTATTGATTGTGAAACATAAGGTATCCTAAAGCAACCAAAAAGCTGCACTCACTAAATAATCACTCTGAAAAAATAATTATCACCTTTGTTATGCTGTCTCACAAACAAATGATGGATGAGAGCTTCGTCACATTAGGCATGATGACTATCCATGGCCATCAGTATAAATTGCATCCGAAATGCTTGGGAAAATCAGAAGTATTCCCTATGCATGGATAGGGGATAATCTTAAGTTAGTTGTGAAACCAACAGGAGATCAAGAAATTATAAGATGTGAACATTAAACAATATAAAGTGCTGACAGAATACAATCAATAAAATTCAAAGATGACCTCAGCTTCATCAACCAGTTCTTCTTGGATGAGCAACAACCCAGTGTATATTTTGGTCTCTTTTGACACATTCTGCAAGGAGTAAATGAGTGTAAGAAATTTGCCTAAGGGAGAATAGGGTCCATATTGCTAATAGATGAACCGAATGAAGAAAATAAAATCACATAGATAATAATTTATTATACCTTTTCCCAATGGGCAGGATGTAACATGCATATTTTTTTATACAAATGCCTAATCAAGATCTCTTAGGGCAGCGAAAAAGAAGCAGATATACTACATGCAATAACTTACTTGGTCACATCAACAAATCATTTTACGAATCAGTTAATAGGAATCTACTTATATCTGCATCGCAAAGAAAATAGCAGGTAAAGTACTAACATATTTAAGATATGTAGATATTGAATTATGGTGCATCTATTCTATATCAGTCATAAACTTTGCAAAGGCATATCAATTGATGGATAGAAGTTGCGGCGCTTACATACTAATAACCTGTTGGGAAGAGCACTTGTATACTATCCTATTTGATGGAGCAATTTAAATCTTGTATGCTATTAGAAACATCACTGTTCTAAATCAGAGAAAAGGACTCCTGTAGGGCGTTCATTTTTCCAGGCCAAAAAAATAAAAATTTCCAGGCCATGGCTGAGGCCCTGCCCAGCGTCGCACTAATCCGTTCCTTCCAAGATGGAAAGGAACCCGATTTAAAATTCGATGACTTGTTGACCTGGTGCACTCCAATACATCGGGCGTTCCTTCGAGGCAGGAAATAAACGTCTAACCCATGGTTGAGGCCCTGGCACCCTTTCAGGAAGAAAAGAAGTCTAACTTCAGATTGGCTACTCACCAGCAGCCGGTCTGATTCTACAGGAACAGGCCGTCACCGACTTCCCCAGGGCGAAGGAGCGCCGGAGCTACCTCAGCCGGAATGTAACAGGTACAGAAGGGGAGGAACAAGGGACGTAGGGCACTGAACTGGCAAGGGGAACATACAGTAGAGTATCCGGGAGAGCCGCGAAGGCGAGAAGCACTGCCTGTCGTGCCAGAGGAGCGGCCTGACGGCCCTGACCGAGCGATCTGCTCCCAGCCACCGCACCCTGTTGTATAGCCAGGAAAAGAAAAGTCGTGTTCCTTTTTCCGGGAGAGGAGTCCGTGGGAGTGGGAATGGAAGTGGAAGTGTTGTGTTGTCTTTCCAATCGCTTTGTGGTTTCTTTAAGGAGGAATCCGTGGAAGTGGAAACGGAGAGACGGTTGTACAGTCGGTTCTGTACGTTGGTGACAGGACGCTAATGTATAGTCATTGATTGATTCTAGAAAAATGTAGTCACTGATTTGGTGAGACCTGAGGAGGTGGGCTTGAGTGGGATTGCATGAGGTGTGACGTGGCTGGATGTAATTGGATGCTGAGGTGTCTATGCTGCATGTTGAGATAAATCAAGTAGTGGGGGTGAACTTCTTAAGTATATAGGATCAGAGAAACATGAAAAGTTTTGCAAGATTCAACCACTAGCTAGGAACAGTCAAGCCCACCGTTTTGACCGCATTTTGAAACGGGCATAAAAAATTCAAAAAAACTAAAAAAATTGGGAAACCTTCGCATTGTGTCATTATATGTGACCAAGTTTCCAAGAAAAATAATAAACTTGTAATACAGCAATTATTTTAAAAAAAGTGTTCTCAGAAATGAGCTATCACACATGAAGATTCATGGCTTTCAAGCCAAATGATCAATCTTATGGCCACATTCATGGCATAGTTTGTTCAAATGATCTCATATTGTGCACAAGGGTGCATCTTGGAATTCCAAACAATGTTGCCTAAGGGAGTTTTCATTTTCTTTGCACGGAAAATTCATTTTCCATTTTTCGAGTGCCCGAAATGAGTTTTTTTGTGAAGGACCTACCATATATTTGTTGCAAAATTGGACCAAATAAATTTTCTAAAATACTAGGCCATATTTAATGCACAATTGACAAAATGGTTGGGTGTCAAAAGTTTTGATCCACCTCTGGTGAAAAAGACAAATTCCCGCCGATTCAGCTGGAAGCGAGTCAAATTTGAACTGCGGCTGCCTCATAGTTTGCTCTATATATTTTTTCCAAAAATCATTTCTAGGTACATAAGTATCTATTTCATCAGAGAAATATCAAAAGTTTTTCAAGATTCAACCACTAGCTAGGAACGGTCAAGCCCGCCGTTTTGACCGCATTTTGAAACGGGCATAAAAAATTCAAAAAAAATTAAAAAAATGGAAAACCTTCGCATTGTGTCATTACATGTGACCAAGTTACCAGAAAAAATAATAAACTTGTAATACGATGATTATTTGAAAGAAGTGGTCTCATAAATGAGCTATCATGTGTGAAGATTCATGGCTTTCAAGCCAAATGGTCAATCTTGTGGCCACATTCATGGCATAGTTTGTTCAAATGATGTCATATTATGCACAAGGGTGCATCTTGGAATTCCGAACAATGTTTCCTAAGGGAGTTTTCATTTTCTTTGCATGGAAAATTCATTTTCCATTTTCCGAGTGCCCGAAATGAGTTTTTTTTGTGAAGGACCTACCATATATTAAATGCAAAATTTGACCAAATCAATTTTCTAAAATACTAGGCCATATTTAATGCACAATTGACAAAATGGTTGGGTGTCAAAAGTTTTGATCCACCTCTGGTGAAAAAGACAAATTCCTGCCAATTCAGTAGGAAGCGGGTCAAATTTGAACTGCAGCTGCCTTATTGTTTGTTCTTTATTTTTTCCAAAAATCATTTATAGCTACATAAGTATCTATTTAAGCATAAATAAATGGTTTGGTGGCGATACGTCGAGGTTTGGATGGTGGCCCAGGGCCCCCACTCCAAAGCATGTGAACTCGCATGCCTGGTGCGTGGTCATCGCGTGACCTTGGCGTTGACATGCGTTATGGGAGGCCTAGGCATGTCTAGCGGGTTGGGCACTCCCCGAGTAGGTGCTAGGAAGAAAATTACAACAGAAGAATCTCACAAGGAGACCGACCTATGCTCAAAGATGAATTAGCAGCCAAGTGTTTGATTGGCAGTACGAGAAATGCACATGGCCAATGGTCGTGAGTTTTGGCTGAGAATGATCATTTACTAAGAAGAATGTCTTCACAAATTTTTAGATCAAAAGGAGGATCCTAGGTGGTACTTGCTTTGCAAAGTACCACACTGGACAGAAATATGAATGTTGAAGATGGGCTCAAAATAATGAATGGATTGAGCTGAAATTTGGTGGAGGATGGTTATTTGGGCATTGGAAAGCACTGTAGAAAATTGATACAATTTGGACATGCCAAAGTGGTACTTCCTTCACAATGCTCTTCTATGGACAAAAACTTGGGAAAACTAGTGAGAGAAATTGGATGAATGAAATGAGCTCAAATTTGGTGTATGTAAGTTACATAGGTATGGTTATGCCTTGGTAGATTTTCAGATCATTTGGGTAAGCCTAGATAGTACTTACTTCACAAAGCTTCTCTCGAGGTAGAAACTTTGAAAATTTCCTGAGAAAGATTTACTAGGAAAATGGAGCTGAATATTATCATGTGGTAATGATTTGGGTATGCAAGAGTGCCCAAAGAGTTTGAGGGTAATAGGAGGGGTCTAGATAAAACTTGCTTTGCAACGTGCCAATCTGGCCATAAAATATAAATTGAACCTGGGCTCACATAGATAATTTGACTGAGCTGCAATTTGGAGGAGGGTTATAATTTGGGCATATGAAGGAAATGTATAAATTTCATGTCATTTGGATATATAAAAAGGTACTTCCTTCACAATGCTTCTAGGTGGACAAAAACTTTGGAAATTTGCCGAGGAAGATTTGATAGGCAAATGGAGCTGAATTTTGTCATGCAGCAATGATTTGGATAGGAAAGAGTGCCCAAGAATTTTGAGGGCAATAAAGAATATATAAATAGCACTTCCTTCATAAAGTGATGTTGTGAACAGAATAGGAAAAATGAATATTGTTGAATTATTTTTGAACTAGGAAAGGAAGTATTTTTTACATATTTGACGAAGATATGACCCAAAGAATTGATGAGATTTCTTTGGGAATTTTCAGAATGACAGAAATATAGGTTGCTTCACAACCTAGGGCAAAAATTGACACATGGACATGACACATAGGCAAAACTGATGAGGTGGCACCAAGTCATACCAATCCACCACAACTGACAAGGTTATGACCATCTATATTGGTCATGATCAGCTAGAAATAAGGCAGCGGACTAGTGATGTCTGCTTTATAACCATTTCGTGTAAGGAAATTACGACCTTTCTGACAAAAATGGTCGCAATGGTTTAGGGTTTGGAGCCCCCCGAACAGCTTTTGACCAATTGGTCTAAAATGGTCATAGATTTATGACCAATTCTTTTAGGGTCACTGACAGAAGGTCATAAGTTGACATATTTCTTGTAGTGACTCTGGTTGACCTACGAGGTTCGGTAGTAACTTGATCTGAAGTTACATGATCTTCATCATTAGCTTCCTCACTAATTGGTGTAGGAGTCACATGAACATATTTCTTTGATGAACTACTTTCCAAAAAGGGGGCAGGTACAGTTACCTCATCAAGTTCTACTTTCCTCCCACTCACTTCTTTTGAGAGATACTCCTTCTCTAGAAAGGATCCATTCTTAGCAACGAATATCTTGCCTTCGGATCTGTGATAGAAGGTGTACCCAACAGTCTCCTTTCGGTATCCTATGAAGACACATTTCTCCGATTTGGGTTCGAGCTTATCAGGTTGAAGCTTTTTCACATAAGCATCCCAGCCCCAAACTTTAAGAAATGACAACTTTGGTTTCTTGTCAAACAACAATTCATAAGGCGTCGTCTCAACGGATTTAGATGGTGCCCTATTTAACGTGAATGCAGCCGTCTCTAAAGCATAACCCCAAAACGACAGCGGTAAATCAGTAAGAGAAATCATAGATCGCACCATATTGATAACCCACAAGTATAGGGGATCGCAACAGTTTTCGAGGGTAGAGTATTCAACCCAAATTTATTGATTCGACACAAGGGGAGCCAAAGAATATTCTCAAGTATTAGCAGCTGAGTTGTCAATTCAACCACACCTGGAAACTTAATATCTGCAACAACGTATTTAGTAGCAAAGTAAGATGATAGTAGTGGTAACGATGGTAAAAGGTAATGGTAGCAAAAGTAATATTTTTGGTGTTTTATAGTGATGATAACAGTAGCAGCGGAAAAGTAAATAAGCGAAGAACAATATATGGAAAGCTCGTAGGCAATGGATCGGTGATGGAGAATTATGCCGGATGCGGTTCATCATGTAACAGTCATAACATAGGGTGACACAGAACTAGCTCCAATTCATCAATGTAATGTAGGCATGTATTCCAAATATAGTCATACGTGCTTATGGAAAATAACTTGCATGACATCTTTTGTCCTACCCTCCCGTGGCAGAGGGGTCCTATTGGAAACTAAGGGATATTAAGGCCTCCTTTTAATAGAGTACCAAACCAAAGCATTAGCACATAGTGAATACATGAACTCCTCAAACTACGGTCATCACCGGTGATAACCCACAAGTATAGGGGATCGGAACAGTTTTCGAGGGAAAGTATTCAACCCAAATTTATTGATTCAACACAAGGGGAGCCAAAGAATATTCTCAAGTATTAGCAGTTGAGTTGTCAATTCAACCATACCTGGAAACTTAGTATCTGCAGCAAAGTATTTAGTAGCAAAGTAATATGATAGTAGTGGTAACGGTAGCAAAAGGTAATAGTAGTAAAGGTAATGTTTTTGGTATTTTGTAGTGATGATAGAAATAGCAACGGAAAAGTAAATAAGCGAAGAACAATCTATGGAAAGCTCGTAGGCAATGGATCGGTGATGGAGAATTATGCCGGATGCGGTTCACCATGTAACAGTCATAACCTAGGGTGACACAAAACTAGCTCCAATTCATCAATGTAATGTAGGCAAGTATTCCGAATATAGTCATACGTGCTTATGGAAAAGAATTTGCATGACATCTTTTGTCCTACCCTCCCGTGGCAGCGGGGTCCTTACGGAAACTAAGGGATATTAAGGCCTCCTTTTAATAGAGTACTGGAACAAAGCATTAACACATAGTGAATACATGAACTCCTCAAACTACGGTCATCACCGGTAAGTATCCCGATTATTGTCACTTCGGGGTTAACGGATCATAACACATAATAGGTGACTATAGACTTGCAAGATAGGATCAAGAACTCTCACATATTGATGAAAACACAATAGGTTCAGATCTGAAATCATGGCACTCGGGCCCTAGTGACAAGCATTAAGCATAGCAAAGTCATAGCAACATCAATCTCAGAACATAGTGGATACTAGGGATCAAACCCTAACAAAACTAACTCGATTACATGATAAATCTCATCCAACCCATCACCGTGCAGCAAGCCTATGATGGAATTACTCACGCACGGCGGTGAGCATCATGAAATTGGTGATGGAGGATGGTTGATGATGACGATGGTGACGGATTCCCCTCTCCGGAGCTCCGAACGGACTCCAGATCAGCCCTCCCGAGAGGTTTTAGGGCTTGGGGCGGCTCCATATCGTAAAACACGATGAATTCTTCTCTCTAATTTTTTTCTCCCCGAAACACAATATACAGAGTTGGAGTTGGAGTCGGAGGAGCTCCAGGGGGCCCATGAGGTAGGGGGTGCGCGCTAGGGGGTAGGTGCGCCCCCACCCTCATGGATAGGTGGTGGGCCCCCTGGCCTTCATCTTTTGCAGGTATTTTTTATATTTTCCAAAAATTTGCTCTGTGAAGTTTCAGGTCATTCCGAGAACTTTTGTTTCTGCACATAAATAACACCATGGTAATTCTGCTGAAAACAGTGTCAGTCCGGGTTAGTTCCATTCAAATCATGCAAGTTAGAGTCCAAAACAAGGGCAAAAGTGCTTGGAAAAGTAGATACGACGGAGACGTATCAACTCCCCCAAGCTTAAACCTTTGCTTGTCCTCAAGCAATTCAGTTGATAAACTGAAAGTGATAAAGAAAAACTTTTACAAACTCTGTTTGCTCTTGTTGTTGTAAATATGTAAAGCCATCATTCAAGTTTTCAGCAAAGATTATAACAAACCACATTCGCAATAACGCTTAGGTCTCAAGTTTAATCATATCAATGGCATAATCAACTAGCGAGCAATAATAATAAATCTTGGATGACAACACTTTCCCAAAACAATCATAATATGATATAACAAGATGGTATCTCGCTAGCCCTTTCTGAGACCGCAAAACATAAATGCAGAGCACCTTTAAAGACCAAGGACTGACTAGACATTGTAATTCATGGTAAAAGAGATCCAGTCAAGTCATACTCAATGTAAACTAATAGTAATGAATGCAAATGACAGCGATGCTCTCCAGCTGGTGCTTTTTAATAAGAGGATGATGACTCGGCATAAAAGTAAATAGATAGGCCCTTCGCAGAGGGAACCAGGGATTTGTAGAGGTGCCAGAGCTCGGTTTTGAAATAGAGGTGAATTATATTTTGAGCGGTATACTTTCATTGTCAACATAACAACCAAGAGATGGCAATATCTTCCATGCTACACACATTATAGGCGGTTCCCAAACAGAATGGTAAAGTTTATACTCCCCTTCCACCAACAAGCATCAATCTATGGCTTGCTTGAAACAACGAGTGCCTCCAACTAACAAGAGTCCCAAGGGGAGTTTTGTTTGCAATTATTTTGATTTAGTTTGCATAAAGCATGGGACTGGGCATCCTGGTGACTAGCCACTTTCTCGTGAGTGAGGAGCGGAGTTCACTCCTCTTGAGAATAACCCGCCTAACATGGAAGATACAGACAGCCCTAGTTGATACATGAGCTATTCGAGCAATACAAAACATGATATTTATTTGAAGGTTTAGAGTTTGGGACATACAAATTTACTTGGAACGGCAGGTAGATACCGTATATAGGTAGGTATAGTGGACTCATATGGAATTACTTTGGGGTTTATGGAGTTTGGATGCACAAGTAGTATTCCCGCTTAGTATAGGTGAAGGATAGCAAAAGACTGGGAAGCGACCAGCTAGAGAGCGACAACAGTCATGAACATGCATTAAAATTAATCAACACCGAATGCAAGCATGAGTAGGATATAATCCACCATGAACATAAATATCGTGAAGGCTATGTTGATTTTGTTTCAACTACATGCGTGAACATGCGCCAAGTCAAGTCACTTAAATCATTCAGAGGAGGATACCACCCTATCATACCACATTATAACCATTTCAATAGCATGTTGGCACGCAAGGTAAACCATTATAACTCATAGCTAATCAAGCATGGTACAAGAAACTATGATCTCTTGTTGTCATTGCAAACATGTTTATTCATAATAGGCTGAATCAGGAACGATGAACTAATCATATTTACAAAAACAAAAGAGGTCAAGTTCATACCAGCTTTTCTCATCTCAGTCAGTCCATCAGATATCGTCATAATTGCCTTTCACTTACATGACCGAACGATGTGAATAATAATAATAGTGGACGTGCATTGGACTAAGCTAGAATCTGCAAGCATTCGATAAACAGGAGAAGACAAGGCAATATGTGCTCTTTTGTCAGATCAACAATTATGCATACAAGAGCCACTTCAACAATTTAATTATGGTCTTCTCCTATCGACCCCCAAAGAAAAGAAAAGAAATAAAACTATTTACACGGGAGAGCTCCCAACAAGTAAAAGAAGAACATGAAATCTTTTTGGGTTTTCTTTTTAGTTACTACTACAAACATGGAGAGTAAACTAATTAAAAGCTATAACTATTTTTTTGGTTTTTCTTAAGGTTTATCAAACACACAAGAAGAAATCATAAAAAGGAAATAAAGTAGCATGGATGATACAATGAAAAAGTATGAGCACCGACATCTAGCAATGAGTGTGTGAACATAAATGTAATGTCGGTGGGAAATACGTACTCCCCCAAGCTTAGGCTTCTGGCCTAAGTTGGTCTATGGCCATGGCTGGCCTGGCGAATATCCATAATAGTAGTTGGGGTCGTACTGAGATGCAGCGGCTATCGCCTCCTGAGCTGCAGCGTGGCGACGAGCGGCCTCCGCTCTCCTCTCGTACTCATCTGCCTCCTCTCTGGTAATAACATATCTTCCTTTTGCCTGATGATCAAAGAAGGCAAGAGCAGGGAGAGTAATATGGACAGCACGGCGTCTGTCAAAGATTAGTCGATAGTGGAGAGGCGATTCATTCCTCTTGACAAACTGGTGGTGAACCATAGCATTAAAGTCTAGGTAAGCAAGGGTAATTCAATATCATCTTCGCGTATGGCTATACCAAGAAAATTAGCTATGCGGGTTGCATAAATTCCTCCAAAGAAATCTCCATTAAATCTATTAAGATGCAACCTACATGAAACAATGGCTCCCAAATTATAAGATTTATCTCCTAACACAGCACTCCTAAGAATACTGAGGTCAGGGACACACATGTGACATGCCTCATCTTTACCATTAATGCATCTACCTATGAAGAGAGCAAAATAATGTACAGCAGGAAAGTGAATGCTCCCTATGGTAGCTTGTGTTATATCTCTAGATTCTCCCACAGTTATGCTAGCAAGAAAATCTCTAAATTCAGATTTGCGAGGATCCCTTATACTACCCCATTGTGGAGGTTTGCAAGCAGTGGTAAAATCCTCTAAGTCCATAGTATAAGAATTTTCATAAAGATCAAAGAGGACAGTCGGAGAATTACGTGAAGATGAAAATTCAAACCTCCTCACAAAGGAACTAGTGAGATTGTGATACTGGTTGCACTTCTCTTCCTCAAAGCTTAGATCAACGTTACGCAAATATGCGTTAAATTCTTCCTTAATTCCCGCTCGATCCATAAAGTTCTCAGAAGGCCATTCACAAGGACGCACTGGAGCGTCTCTTGGTGGCTCATCATCAGCATCACGCATTGCAAGCCTGGGTCCTTGCTTCCTTGAAGAACCACCCTGGAACATTTCCCTAAGCATATTTCTTCCTCTGAAAAATTCTGAAAATTTTTAGTAACTTCAAAATAAAAGTAAACCAAACTCAATAATATTGATAGCAACTACTCCTACAAGTGCCTAGAGCCTATATCATGCATCAAAACTACTTGGAACCATATACATTTGACATGCAAGCTCAAGAACATGGTCACCTAGGCAGCAAAAATTTGCAATGAATAAAGCACTAGAAGAAAAACTAATTGGACCAATGGAAGAGTCACATACCAAGGAACAATCTCCCCAAGCAGTTTTGTGAGAGGTGCTTTGAGCAAGGAGATCGAAAATGGCAGCAAAACGAGCTTGGACTCGGGTATGAACTGGATATTCGTGTTTGTGGGAGGAAGAAGAAGTGTGTGGGTGCAGGAATAAGTGGAGGAGGGCCACCGTGGGCCCACAAGGCAGGGGGCGCGCCCTCCACCCTTGTGGGTTGGTGGGTGACCCCCTGCTGTGTTCTCAGTGCCAAATATTCTCAAATATTTCAAAAAAAATCATATTTAAATTTTAGGGCATTGGGAGAATTTTTATTTTCCGGGTATTTTTATATTACACGGATAATCAGATAACAGAGAGAAAAATACTATTTTTATTTTATTTAATATAAATAATAGAAAGTAAAAGGAGGGTACAGAAGGTTGTGCCTTCTAGTTTCATCCATCTCATGATCACCAAAAGGAATCCACTAACAAGGTTGATCAAGTCTTGTTAACGAACTCATTCCGAATATGTAACATCCCAAATTTTCAATTTGGAATGTTATACACTAGATCATCATTCCATATCATATTTCATTGCATTTTGGTTGATTCTAGAAATTTTACGCAACTCAAGGACCCTCGGAGAGAGTTGGGGATTTCGTTATTTTCATATTTGAGTTTTCTCAAATTTTGAAAATAGGATCATTTGATTTTATTTATTTCATACTTAATTATTTCTATTATAAAAATTATGAGAGAGGGAATAAAATGAATTTCCCAAAATAAAGAAATATTGAGGGTTTAATAAAAAAATCAAATAATATTTTAGTTTTGTTTTATTTGCTATTTTATTTGAATTTAGGAAAAATTGCACGTTTTCAAAAATTGCATTTAGAGCCAAGAAAATGTTCATCCTGTTCTAAATATTTTATTTAGATGGAGAATTTTTTTTTGGCATTTTTAGATTTTTATTTATTTTTCTAGAATTTTTTTTAGTTGCAGCGATATTGTTTAAAAAAACGAGACCCCGCGCCCGACTGGCCAAGGGCCCAGCCGAGCAGGCCGGCCCAGCCGCCCGCCGCCGCCTCTCGCCGGGTCGGGACAGGAATCCCGACCAGCGCCGCCGCCGCCCGAGTCCGGGGAGGACTCCGCCTCCCGAGGCCGACCCCTCCCCCAAGTCGCCACTCCCCACCCCCTTTATAACCGCCGTCGCCCCCCTGCAGCCCACACCGCCGCTGCCGCCCCATGCCTCCAGCGCCGCCCGCCGCCCCGCTGCCGCATCGGAGCCGTCGCCCCGCACCACCCGCCACCCGCCGAAGCCCCGAGCTGAGGTAGCCGCTGCCCGGTTTTTGAGAAAAAGTCGTTTCGGTTTTTTTTGAAAACCCTAGTTTTCGTTTTTTTAATAGATCGGTTTTCTCTGGTTTATTTAGTTAGCAAGCGTTCGCTCGTCCATTCGTTCTAACGAACGCGTTCATCGTTTAGCTCCTGTTAACGAACATTCGTTCGTTAACCTATTCGTCGTTTTTCTATTTCTCGGATTAAACCCGCGGTTTTTCTGATCGCGATTTTTGATCCGATGTTCGTTTTAGTTTAACTTTTCACTCGTTTGTCGGAATCAGGCGATTCAAGCGCCTGGAGTTTCGTCTCGAAACCCTCTTTCCGTTTAACCAACTCAAACAAGTTTTTGCCTCAGTAAAATTTGCCCTAGTTTCAGATTAGTAAATGAAGCCTGTTTCTTTTGCCGTTTGTCTTTCGTTGCTTCGTTCGATTTGATTCTTTTGCCAACTGGAGTTCTTAAGTTTAACTTTCTGGTTAGATCTCTTATTCAAGTTTTACCTGTGCATTGTTTGAGTACTTATTGTATGCTTGTTTGTTTGCGATAGAGTACCCGGAGTGCGCCGCTTGCTACTTTGAATCGCTAGGTTTCAC
This sequence comes from Triticum urartu, assembly GCF_003073215.2. Taxonomy (NCBI): domain Eukaryota; kingdom Viridiplantae; phylum Streptophyta; class Magnoliopsida; order Poales; family Poaceae; genus Triticum; species Triticum urartu. Next base: position 624,217,810 of record NC_053024.1, read on the forward strand.
GGATCATCAGCGAGGCAAGTAACACTTTGATCAGACTTCCTATTACCCAGTTTTTATTGCATTAGATCAATCCTCACACATTGCATGATTAGGATCTAATTAAATTGTGGGTTTGGGAAGTAGATGAGGTAGTACCTATTACCTGTTATTATCAAACCTTTGGGAGTTACTTCTATGTTTGCTTATTATGCTATGCTATGCTAGTAGACGTGGATTGGGTGAGTGAAATCCATGACAGATGTGAGATTGTTAATCAATGGTTTATCTAAGGTGGCAACTTAAATACACATCTGGGTGGACTGAGGCACCTGGGTATTCCAGCGATTGCCTATTTTTCTTCGGACCGCCACCTAGGCTCAAAGGGATCATGAGATTATTCATACTAGAAACTTCCGTGTGCAGCCACAAGCTACTATGGGCTCTAGCATAGTTGACTAAGTCGTGTGAAGTCTTACAGTGGTAGACTAGCAGATGTAGGGGATGTAGGTTGGTACGGTCTACCCGTTCGTAAGGTGCTAGCGCTTCTGAAAGACTATGTCTCGGTCATCCGTTTCTCAAACACCATGTAGTGCGAGATTCCCAACGGAGGAGATCGAGTCTTGTGGGGAAAAGTGCGCAAACCTCTGCAGAGTGTATAAACTAATCATGGTTAGCCGTGTCCCCGGTTATGGACATCTTGAGTATCTAGTACCTGGATTATCATGTGAATCTCATCATGTTACTTTAAAATTAATTTTGTTGGGTTTAATGATGATGCTTAATTGGGATTGAGAGCGTGTCTACACTCTCAATGTTTAACAACCACCATGATAGTTAAATAAAATTTATTCCTTTGTAGTGGGGGAAAATTTGGCTTTACGCAAAACTGTAACCATAGAGCTTTCCACCAGCCAAATATGCATATAGAATAGCCTTATTCTTTTATTGCTCTCTATGTGTTACATTGCCAGCATATTCCATGTGCTGACCCGTTTCGGGCTGCAACGTTAATGTTGTAGACTTTTCAGACGACGAGTAGGTGCTTTCAGGTCGTGGTTCTATACTCAGTGATGTCGTTGGAGTTGATGGACTCACTTATCTTCCAAACCTTCCGCTGTTATCGTTATTAGATGGCCTTAAGCCATATTTATTGTAATAAGTTCTCTTTTGAGACTCTTGATGTAATAAGTGTGTGATTGCTACTCTGTTAGCACGGTGTCAGCATTACTGATCCAGGGATGACACTTGAGCACAGAGATTGGACCGTTTGAGGTCTGGTCGCTTCAAGATGGTATCAGAGCACACGCTGACTGTAGGACACGACCACTAAGCTAAAGCCCTTGATCACTACTCACTCTTCTCATTCTGACTCCTCATCTTTTCTATTCTTTTAGGATGGCGGATGCAAGGAACAAGTTCACGCAACCGGATGAAGATACACCCTTTGGACGTCATTTGAAGGAAGTCACAAGATACCTGAACATAGGAGTGCCAAGCTTCACCGGAACTTACAACGCCACTTTACCCGATGAAGAGCGCTAGATGATTCAAGTTCAAGTTCCAGGAAGGACGTTCATGCCAGTCACTCAGCCCATAGAGTTTTCTTTTGATGCACCAACCTGGAGTCTAGGAAAGAGCATGGCAGCTCACATCGCCATGGGACGCATTGGAGAAGTTTACCGCAATGATATCAAGGATACTATCTACCACATTTGTGGACCCCGAGATGAGCAATGGGAGATGATCAGCACCAGGAAGGATAGGTCAATTGCAGCTTTTATCCAGGAGTTAAACTAGCACATTCGACGTCAGGAGAACCAGATGTGTGCCGACATGATAGATCTGAAGAAGGTGAGGACAAGAATCAAGGAACTGGAGGAAGAACTCAAGGCTACACGTGAATATTATGAAGAGGAAATCGAAGTATTAGTGGAGAAGAATGACGATCTGGTCAAGAAAATTGGAATATTTATGGGAGACCCTACACCAGTAGAAGAAGACGAAGAACCCAAGGAGATTTGTCGTGGTTTTGTCATGGAAGATGTCCTCATGAAAGGACTTAGTCGTGGAGCCATTGCCACGAGTTAGCTTGAAGGGGTTAAAGCGGACACAGGGACGCAAGAGAGTTTATACTAGTTCGGCCCCTTCGATGAAGGTAAAAGCCTACGTCTAGTTGTGATGCAATTGATGGGGTTTCGATGACTAGGGAGCAAACAAGCTTCGCCTAAGTCTCGAGTTGTTGTCTGTTGTCCTAAACCGCCACCGGGTCGGGTGACGCCCGTCGGTTCACAGAGTCCCAATACCGGCTCATAGATGTGTCCGGTTTGGTCTCTACTTATTCCTAACTTATAATACAAGTTAAATACCAACGCCGGTTTACGGCTACAGGCCTTGAACCGACTATGGGCCTTGAGCCCTCATCTGCCTTCTTGGGCTTTAACATACTTAACTACTGATGAAGTTAACCCGGCCCAGATAGGCCGGTTTACGCCCAGTAGTGATATCCCCAACATTAGGCCCCAGATTGATTTGAACAGGCTCATAACACCGGTTCATATTCGTATCCGTGTTGGTCTCTCCTTATTCCTATCTTACAATACAAGTTTACATAAAGATGCCGGTTTATGGATACAAGTCTTAAACCGACTACGGGCCTCAGGCCCTCATCTATCTTCTTGGGCTTTAACACTCTTGAGTTACTGATGAAGTTAACCCGGCCCACATAGGCCGGTTTACGCCCAATAGTAATATTCCCAACATTAGGCCCCGGATTGATTTGAACGGGTTCATGTCAATCCTTAGCAAAATCTTCATTTTCAACATCTTCTCATAGTTGCTGAACTGCCATGATGTCATCCTCTCCAGTTGCTGTAAGCCGAGGTGATGTCATCTGTCATAAAGAAAATATCCATGATATCTCCTTGTTTAATAAACTCACAACAACCGAGGCAACAGCTCCGCTTCCGAAATTTTCGGTTCCTGGATTCACGCGCCTGACACATGTCTTTTTGCTTTATAAATAGGGCCGAAGGGTCATTTCTTTTCTCCCCTTCATGCCTTTCCTCTTCGTCTTCATCGCGTCGCCAGTCTCAGAGCTCCGCCGCCGCCGTCGTCTTCTGCATCGACTTTGGCCGCTGCATCAACCTGAGCGTACTAGAAAACTGCGGCGACCTTCCGCATCTTCTTCAGCTCTGGTAGGTCTTCTGCTCTTCTCAATAGAGATCTGTTCTAGGGTTTCGTGTTCTTGCTGCGTTCATCACCTGTTCATGTTCGTATGCTAGCTCCTGGATGCATCTGTGAACCCCTTCTTTGCGTAGTGATAACTTTTAGTATCCGCCTTTAGTTTCATGCCTAAAACCATAGATCTCACATATATTTCCGCCAATTGATTCAATACTGTTCTGCTTTTGAATATTTTCCTTCTTTTCTGAACTTGCTTCAGATCCATCGCTGTAGAGAAATCTTTCGAAATCTATTTCTGTACACTTACCCCTCCGCAATCTCAACTGTTTCAATGCTTAGATCCGGCGGTTTAACTTGGTGTAGAAAAAATTAACAAACCGGTATATACCATTAGTCCCCTTGTTGAACCGCTAGATGCTGTTGCTTCATGAAACTCCGGTTTAGATAGAGCTATCTCCGGTTTAACATTGTACATACCAGTGTACTTTAATCAATGCATTCTTGAACCGGAATCACCTATCTTGTAGATTTCATCATGGCCAAGCAAGTATATGAGTGCAACTGGGTTCCTTCTCGCATCACAGAGACTCAACTGGACAATTTAGTCCTGATCAGCGCTTTAGGCAGCAAAAACACCATCCATTGGAGGGTCCCTGGCAAAGAATGCCCTCCCACACCTCAAGAAGGAGAGGTCATCGTGTTCGTAGATCACTTAGCCCGGGGCTTTAAGCCGCCCAGTTCTAAATTTTACCGGGATGTTTTAGCCAATTTTCAACTCCGCCCACAAGACACTGGCCCCAACTCTGTTACAAACATGTGTCACTTCCAAGTGCTCTATGAGGTGTTCTTTCAAGAGGAGCCCACAGTTGAGTTGTTCAGAGACTGCTTCCATCTAAACCGCCGCACTGAGTTTACTGACGGTTCCAATACGGAATTGGGTGGTGTGGCGATTCAGAAAAGGAAAGAGGTCACATACCCTCACGCCAAACTGCACAGCCACCCCAAAGAGTGGAATCAAACATGGTTCTATTGCAAAGACACCTCCCCTGCTGGTGAAAATCCTTTGCCTGGCTTTCGTCCGCAGCGGCTTAGCAATACACACCCCTTTCCGCAAAGGTTGACTGCCAAGGAGAGAAGCAAATACACTCCTCAACTGTCCAAGCTCAGCGCCTTCATGGCCAACGGTTTAACAGGGGTTGATCTCGCTCATTGTTGGATATCGTGGAGCATACTGCCCCTTAGTCAGCGCTCTGGTTTGATGTGCGAGTATACTGGCAGTGTTGATGACCCACTGCGACATGCTAACATCCAGCTCACCGACGAAGAAATCACAGAGGCTGTGAATAAAATGCTGAATGAACCGGAACACATCTGTGCTCGAACCGGCCTGCTTCCCTGCTATGCCACCAACAAACCGCCAGCTGTAAGAGTTTGATTTTTCTTTTTACTGAACCTGTTATTGATATATCTGGTCATTGTTTAATATCAATGTCTGTTTAAACAGGGCAATGATCCGTTTTGGAGCAAGAAGCTTCCACAGGAGAAGACAGAAAAAATAGACAAACCGGAAAGACCAACCCGGCCAAAGACTAAAGTCGTGAAACGGCCTGTTCATAAGAAGAAAACCACTGCATCTTCTGATCCGGCCGCTGATGATGATGTGGGTAATCCGGACCTTGAGGTAGAGCTTGACTCACTTGGCTTATTTTTCACATGCCTTATTGATGATGATATTTGTCAGGATGATGCCGAAACCAGCCATGCTGATGCTGTAGAGGTAATTACTCTCTCTTCCGATTCAAACCCTTTGCCTTCGCTAAAAATCCGTCAGGCAAACCGGAAGGTTAAATTTTCTCATCCTCTTGCTTACTTGGATCCCAAATTTCTTATGAAGACCCAACAGCACGAAGCTCGCCGCACAACCCGACACAGCGGCCAGGTAGTTACCTCCGCCGGTTTACCGAACAGTCCGGTTCAGAAACGCCGTTCAGAGGTCTCTAATTTGCTTGTCAGTGCTTGTCCTAAAGCAGGCTGTTTTCGTCAACCTCTTAATCCATCTGACTCCGATTATCAGGTTACTTCCCACTCATCCTCTGGCGAGTCATCGGCTACTCAGCTGCCACCGCTCAAAACGGTGCTTGGGTAAGCTATACTTATCATAATATTTCTGGTACATCACCTTGGAACATATGCTGTATTTGACTTTGTTATTCCTTTCAGGGCCAAGCCTAGGCCGAGCAAGAAGGCTCGCCTGGATAAAGCGGCCGAGGAGGACGTCGTCCCTGAACCGGGTAAAACACCAGATCTTGAAGCGGCTATTCATGAAGATATATCCAATGATCCACCACAGCAGGATGACAATTTTATTGCTGAAGAAAGGCCTATTGACACCTCAGGCCCTGTCAACCAGCCCACAAGCCCCATTCGGATTGAGAAATCCACCAGTCCATCAAAGCCTACTGATAAGCCAACGGCCCCAGTGCAAACCGGCGATGCCAAGGATGATGAGGTTGTCATTACTGGCATTGGTCACACAGAGCCAGGCAATCCCATTGCTTTATCCAGACACATTGCCAAGGAAGAATTTCCTGCCATTGGCAAGGGAAAATGGAATGCTGATCTGACAACTTATGCCGCTCTGAATGCCCAAGATCTCCATTCCGGCTATCTGAACCGGCTATACACCAGCCGTGACTATGAAGCTGGTCTGGTTAATATGATGAAAGAGAAATATGAGGTAACTTCCATATGCTTATCTGCGTATGTACTTCAATCTGTCAACTCTCCTAGCCCCCAAGGGCCGGTTTAGAATCTCCGTTCAAACCGGGACTTGTCAATGAAGACTTCAATGTTTTCTGAATTTGCTGATATGGCCCCCAAGGGCCGGTTCAACTTAGTGTAGTTAAACCGGGACTTTAGGTAATCAAGATTGTAGCAGCAGTATTAACTGAACAAATAGCCATTAGCCCCCAAGTGCCAAGTTGAATACTTGTATTGAGCTTGGGACTTTTCTGAATAATTGAAGAGCAAATATGCATTAGCCCCCAAGTACCAAGGGCATAACTTGTTATGTGGTTGGTACTTCAATTCTTGTACCGTTATCTGAATCGTATGACTGTCTATATGCAGGCTGAGCTGAACAAAAGGGAAAACCAAATCGCTGATCTGCAAGAAAATCTGAAGTGCCAACAAGCTGAAACCTCCAAAGCAAAAGAGGAATTAACCAGCGCTTTAAGCGCCATGGAACAGCTTAAGGAGGGCTTCAAGTAGAAGCGGGCGGATTGGGCCACTGAAAAATCCGCTTTAACCAAACGAGCAGAAAATGCCGAGGCTGCACTGAAACTGGTGGTGGACGAACTGACCAGCATAAAGCGGCAAGTGCATGCCATGACCGCTGCTATCTTTGGTAAGCTGGTTTGATTTCTGGATTGATGCGGCCGTCTTATAGAGCCGGCGGTTTGTTAACCCTTTGTAATATTTCAGGGACACGCATTGGTCACTTGGGGTCAGATGTGCGGAAGAAATTGAAAGCCGCCTACACATTGATCGAACAACTGTACACTGGTGCACAGTGGATCATCTCTACTGCATCCCACGACAATCCGGCGCCCACTCTGATTCAGGACACTCTGAAGAGACTGTCGATGCTTCCTGCCCGGGTTGAAGAGCTGAAGAAATCTGCTACTCGAACCGGTGCGATCAATGCCTTAATCCGGGCAAAAGCTTGGGTGCCGGATTTTGATCCCGTTGAAGCGGCTCAGGGCTATCCCATCTTGAAGGAAGACGGGTCAGAGTTTAGTGAAGCGGATCTGCGAGCAATAAACCTGGAGGTGCGTCCGCTAGCTTGTCAATTGGTTGAAGAAGCAGACTTGTCTCATTATCAAGCCCAATATGACAACCAAAACAAGCGAGTAGTTGCACCAATTACTGAAGCAGAAAATCTTATCCCTCCAATCCGTAACCATACTTACGCTCCCGATATTGAACCGTCGTTGCTGATCCATGATGAAGTTGTCTTTCAAGCATTAATGGGAATCGACTGGACAACTGTTGATTTCCAGCCGCTGGGTAGAGAAGCTGAAGTTGAAGCGGCGCGGGATGACCCACAACCATCAGGCCAGGCTGGTGACCAAGCTTGCACCGGAAGCCGGTTTAAACTGCTTCTCCTTTGCGAAAAAACAATGATCTTATTTTGGGCACCGTGTTGCCTTGTAATAGGCTAGCCGATACTCTTGATTTTGATATGCCTTCGTGCATAATTACTGCAACTTGTTCTTCCTTTGGGTGATGAACTTTCCAAAGTATTTTCTGCAATACAAAAAATCTTAAAGTGCCACCATGGTTGTACCGTCAGGCGGAGTATGATGTCTGCATATGTGAAATCAAAATATCTGAAATTTAAGCATATGATCAAATCTTTGGGATACATAATACCTGCCATCGTTGGGCATGAAGTTGGCTTGGCCAATCTTGAAGCGGAGGTTTATAAACCCACACTGTTGGAGGAGATAGCAGCTCTTGTATATATATAATGCCGGTTTACCATGTAAACCGTGCCGGGTTATAATAAAACACCGTGTTACTCCGTAATAGGATGTTAATAAAAAATCAAACTGGGCAAATAGTCTCTGGATTAAAAATGGACCGTGTTCTGTCAATTGACAGTTTGAACCGGTTTTAAAACTTTGTGGGTTTAAAAAACGCAACAAAAAGAAAGAAATATCTATCAAAGAAAAGTGTGAAGCAAAGGCAATGATAAAACCGTTTGCAAAAAGAGGCTTATTTGAGCCGATCAGATGGCGTTACCATGGTCGGACACGACCAAGCTCCCGATAGGTGTAGCTATGGTTCAAGTCAGCCAGGTCCCCAAATGAAACCGTGGCATTTATGCCGATCAAGAGGCGTGGCAATGGTTCGGGTTCGACCAAGCCCCCAAGTGATTCTGTGGCCTTAGGCCGATCAAGAGGCGTGACTGGTTCAGACTTGATCATGTCCCCAAGTGATCTGGTGGCTTTCGCCTATCAAAAGGTGTTGCATTGGTTCGGATACGACCAAGCCCCCAAGTGATATTACATGATGCTTTGAAAAGCTAACTCAAGGGGTAAACCGGAGGCCGCTTTAGAACAACTCCGTGTAACCACACATGATGTAAAAGAACAGATACCCCGCTTTAGCTGAGGTTCCGGTTTATTATATTAATCATAATATATACATCATCGTAATATGTACATAAGTAGAGCCAATGGCTCAGGTATAGTAAGGCCGAAGATGAGCTATGTTCCACGGCCTGTTGGTCTCCTCCTCTGATGTACGTGAGTCTTTATGCTCTCGAATATCGATCAGATAGTATGACCCGTTGTGCAGATTCTTGCTAACCACGAAAGGTCCCTCCCAAGGTGGGGATAACTTATGCATATCAACCTGATCTTGGATGAGCCGAAGCACCAAATCTCCCTCTTGAAAGGTTCTGGTTCTAACTCGGCGACTGTGAAAACGACGAAGATCCTGTTGGTAAATCGCCAAGCGAGCAGCTGCTATGTCACGCTCTTCATCCAACCGGTCCAAAGCATCTTGCCGTGCTGTCTCGTTGTCCGCTTCAACATAAGCTGCCACACGAGGTGAATCATGACGGATATCACTAGGGAGAACCGCCTCCACTCCATAGACCATGAAGAATGGTGTGTATCCTGTTGATCTGTTGGGTGTGGTATTGATGCTCCATAACACAGATGGTAACTCTTCTACCCAACAACCCGGTGTTCTCTGCAAAGGAACCATAAGTCGTGGCTTGATGCCTCTCAAGATCTCTTGATTAGCCCTTTCTGCCTGACCATTGGACTGTGGGTGCGCTACGGATGAAACGTCAAGCCGGATGTGCTCCCGTTCGCAGAACTCCTTCATGGCACCCTTGGACAAATTGGTACCATTATCTGTGATGATACTGTGTGGAAAGCCAAACCGGAAAATCACTTTTTTGATGAACTAAACCGCCGTGGCCGCATCACACTTGCTAACAGGTTCTGCCTCCACCCACTTTGTAAACTTGTCAACCGCCACCAGGAGGTGGGTCTTCTTATCTTTGGACCTTTTGAAAGTCCCAACCATATCCAGCCCCCAAGTCGCAAACGGCCAAGTAATTGGAATCATTCTCAATTCTTGAGCCGGCACATGAGCACGTCTTGAAAACTTTTGGCAACTGTCACATCGTCTGACCAGATCCTCCGCATCAGCATGAGCAGTTAACCAATAGAAGCCATGGCGGAACGCTTTAGCCACCAAAGATTTTGAACCGGCATGGTGACCACAATCTCCTTCGTGGATCTCACGCAAAATTTCACAGCCTTCTTCAGGAGACACACAGCATTGAAACGCCCCTGATACACTGCAATGATGCAACTCGCCATTGACAATAGTCATGGACTTGGACCGCCGGATTATCTGTCGGGCCAGAGTCTCATCCTCTGGTAACTCGCCCCGGTTCATGTACGCCAGGTAAGGAAGCGTCCAGTCCGGAATGACATGAAGAGCTGCCACCAATTGAGCCTCCGGATCAGGAATAGCCAAATCCGCTTCACCAGGGAGCTTGACCGACGGGTTGTGCAGCACATCCATAAAAACATTGGGCGGGACCGGTTTGCGCTGAGAGCCCAGCCGGCTTAAAGCGTCCGCCACTTCATTCTTCCGTCGGTCCATGTGGTCCACCTGATAGCCTTTAAAGTGACCTGCAACAATATCCACCTCACGACGATATGCTACCATGAGTGGGTCCTTGGAATCCCAAGTGCCAGACACTTGTTGAGCCACGAGGTCCGAGTCACTGAAGCACTTAACTCGACTTAGATTCATCTCCTTAGCCATCCGGAGACCACGGAGCAAGGCCTCATACTCAGCTGCATTGTTAGTACAAGGGAACATTAAGCGGAGAACATAACAAAACTTATCACCTCGTGGGGAAGTGAATACGACTCCAGCCCCCGAGCCTTCCAATTGCCTGGATCCGTCAAAATGGATGGTCCAATATGTGTGATCCGGCTTTTCTTCAGGTGCTTGCAGTTCCGTCCAATCATTGATGAAATCAACAAGTGCTTGAGAGTTAACCGCCGTCCGAGGCACATACTTCAATCCGTGCGGCCCAAGCTCTATAGCCCACTTGGTAATCCGGCCAGTCGCTTCCCGGTTCTGGATGAATATCCCCCAAGGGAGCAGAACTGACCACCGTAATGGGGTGCCCTTGGAAGTATTGCTTAAGCTTCCGGCTTGCCATAAAAACTCCATATACCAGCTTCTGCCAATGCGGATACCTTTGCTTGGACTCAATGAGTACCTCGCTGATATAATAGACCGGACGTTGAACCGGATGCTCCTTGCCTGCCTCTTTTCGCTCCACTACAATAGCCACACTGACCGCACAAGCATTAGCAGCAACATATAGCAGCAACGGCTCCTTGTCAATGGGAGCGGCGAGCACAGGCGGATTGGCCAATTGCCGCTTCAAGTCCTCAAATGCTTTATCAGCAGCAGAACTCCAGACGAATTGATCTGTCTTCTTCAACATCTGATACAAAGGGGTTGCCTTCTCACCAAGGCGGCTGATAAACCGGCTTAACGTGGCAATCCGACCTGCCAGGCCTTGAACATCATTGATACACTTCGGTTTAGCCAGGGAGGTGATGGCTGTGATCTTCTCTGGATTAGCCTCGATTCCCCTGTTGGACACCAGAAAACCCAATAACTTGCCTGCTGGTACACCAAAGACACACTTGGCCGGATTAAGCATCATCTTGTACGTCCTCAGGTTATCAAAGGTTTCCTTCAAGTCGTCAACCAGAGTCTCCTTCTCCCTTGACTTAACCACGATATCATCCACGTAAGCATGTACATTACGGCCAATCTGCTTGTGAAGACAATTTTGTACACACCGTTGATAAGTTGCATGGGCACTCTTGAGCCCAAAGGGCATAGACACATAGCAGAAGGCTCCAAAGGGAGTTATGAATGCCGTCTTCTCCTGGTCCTTAACTGCCATTTTGATCTGATGATAGGCAGAATATGCATCCAAAAAACTCAAACGCTCACAACCCGCCGTAGCATCAATAATTTGATCAATACGGGGGAGGGCAAAAGGATCTGCTGGACAAGCCTTATTAAGATCTGTGTAATCCACACACATGCGCCAGGTGCCGTTTTTCTTAAGGACCAGCACCGGATTGGCAAGCCACTCAGGGTGGAAAACTTCAATAATAAAGCCAGCTGCTAAGAGCCTGGCTACCTCTTCTCCAATCGCCTTGCGTCTTTCTTCGTTAAACCGGCGGAGGAACTGTTTCACCGGTTTCTATTTAGGATCCACATTAAGGGTGTGCTCAGCGAGTTGCCTCGGTACACCTGGCATGTCAGAGGGCTTCCATGCAAAAATGTCCCGATTCTCACGGATGAACTCGATGAGCGCGCTTTCCTATTTCGGATCCAAGTTGGCACTGATGTTGAACTGCTTGGACGAATCGCCAGGCACGAAGTCAACAAGGTTAGTTTCAGCTGCAGATTTGAACTTCAGGGCCGGATCATGCTCCGTAGTTGGCTTCTTTGATGGAGTCATGTCCGCCGGATCAACATTGTCCTTATAATACTTCAGCTCCTCGGTGGCACAAACCGACTCTGCGTAGGCCGCATCTCCTTCCTCGCACTCCAAAGCGATTTTACGGCTTCCGTGAACCGTTATTGTCCCCTTGTGACCCGGCATCTTGAGCTGCAAATACACATAACAGGGTCATGCCATAAACTTGGCGTAGGCCGGTCGCCCAAACAGGGCGTGATATGGACTTTGGATTTTCACCACTTCAAACGTCAATGTTTCCGACCTGGAATCATGATCATCTCCAAAGGCCACTTCCAGAGCTATCTTACCAACAGGATATGCTGACTTGCCAGGTACCACACTGTGGAACACCGTATTGGACGGTTTGAGATTTTTATCTGTTAGTCCCATACGACGGAAGGTCTCATAGTACAAGATATTAATGCTGCTCCCTCCATCCATGAGCACCTTGGTGAACTTGTAACCTCCCACCTGAGGTGCCACCACCAGAGCCAACTGACCTGGATTATCAACCCGGGGAGGGTGATCCTCGCTGCTCCATATGATTGGCTGTTCAGACCAGTGTAGATAACGGGGCACGGCCGGTTCAACAGAGTTGACCGCCCGCCTCTGAACCTTCCAGTCTCGCTTGTCCAAGCTAGTGGTGAAGACATGGTACTGCCCACTATTCAACTGCTTTGGGTTGCTCTGGTAACCCGACTATTGCTGCTGCTGGTTGTAACCACCCTGGTTGTTCTGATTATTTTGATTGTTATGTCCGCCCGGATTACCATTAAATCCTGAACCGGAATTTCCTCCACCGTATCCCGGCCCGGATCCTGAGCCACCGCCGGAGCCGTGATCATACCGGAAAGCGTTAGAATTCTTGAACTCTTGCATAATGTAGCAATCCTTCCAAAGGTGGTTTGCTGGCACCTCCTTCGTCCCATGTCTTGGACAGGGCTGGTTCAGTAGATAATTTAGGCGGTCCGGGTTAGGGTTGGGTGCCCCACTGCGATTTGGCGGTTTACCCTTGCGTCGCTGGCCCTTGTCCTGCGCGTTGGTATTAGCCACAAAGTCCATGTTACCATCCGCTTTACGCTTGCCTCCGCTACCATTGCCTGCCGAGGGATGCTGCTGACCTTTGGAGTTGTTGTTCCTCTTTCCCTTCACTGCCTTGTCATCATCAGATTCGGGATCCTTGGTACTATCAGAATCAGCATACTTTACCAAAGTAGCCATGAGGGACCCATGTTAGTGCAATGGCGCTTCATCCGTCCCAACTTCAGCTTCAGGGGCCCAAACCGGCAGTTGCCTTCTAGGGTTATGACTGCAGTGTCAGCGTTGATGCGGTCTGATGAATGCAACACTTGTGAGACCCGGCGCACCCAATGAGTCATCGATTCTCCTTCCTCCTGGACGCAGGCAGCTAAGTCCACTATCGACATAGGCTGCTTACATGTATCCTTGAAATTACTGATAAACCGGGCTCGTAATTGGGCCCATGAACTAACAGAATTGGCTGGTAAGCTTTTTAACCAAGTACAGGTCGTTCCTTCGAGGTTCATGGTGAAGTATTTCGCACATGCCGCATCATCCACATCAAGCATCTCCATGGCCATCTCATAGCTCTCCACCCATGTCTCTAGAGGTTGATCCACCATGTAATTTGGTACCTTGCGCGGGCCTTTGAAATCCTTGGGCAGGCGCACATTGCGTAAAGCGGGGACAAGGCAAGGCACCCCCAAAGAACTAGAAGTAACACCAGGTTCGACCGAGATAGTTGGACGAACCGTCGTAGGCTGCCGAGCCTGATACTGTGCGGCTAACTCGGCCTCCCTGCGCACTCGGGCTCGGTCCACCACTTCCTGAGCGTTATCAGCACCACCGGCCGGGTTTTTGCCGCGGGGTGCTCCACATCGTTCATTACTTGACACTACCGGTTCATCCATATGCCTGCTATAGCTCCGGCTTGGACGAGGGGTCGAGTGGATCCGGTCGCGGCTGTACGAGTATGCTTCCTGTTGGACCAAAGCTGTCCTAAGAAGCTCCTTGACCCGTCACGTCTCTACCGCCTGCGGCGAGTCACCTTCAATTGGAATGGCCTCCAGCCGTGCAGCAGCGGCAACGAGATTGTCCATCGGGTTGGAGTAGTGACCCGGAGGTGTTGAAACAGCCTGAGGTATAACAGTGTTTTGACGAGGCAGATCCATCAGACGGGGCTGAACCGGCGCGTCGGTCCCAGGAGCTTCCGCCCGGTTTACCTCCAGCGGACTACTGGTTCCTGCTCCTGGGGTGTTGAAAAGGTCTCTGGCCTCAAAAACCGAAGGCAAACGTGATCAGTACTTCCTCTTCATGACTTCATGCGACGCGTTCTGGTCCAACATGCGCCTATAGGCTTGTGCGTCTAAAGCGGCCCGCTCTACGGTCATCCTGGCATTCTCAGCTACCAGGTCCGCCTTGGCCTGGGTGATCTGTTCCCTCACCTTTGCAATCTCCGCGTTGTGGACGTCCTGATCCGCCGGGTTAGCTTCTGCCATAAGCACAGCCAATGCATCAAATAGATCTGATAGAACTTGAGCCGGCGGGCGTACAGAGCCTCCTGCCCCGGCAGCCGTCGCCACTACTGAACCGGAGGTTATTGGCGCAGCAGTCGAAGAATGAAGGGCTGCTTGTGTGCCGGCCATGAATATTCCAACTCGGTTGGGTAGATCAGAGGGGTCCGGAATACTGTCGCCATCGGAACAGCCCCCAATCCGGCCATCTTGTAGCTGATATAGAGATTCGGTTTCTCCGGTTGATGACTCGTCACCGGAATAAATGACGGTCTCGCTGCAAGATTCCGATCCATTCTCATACCTTCCTCCATGGATGACTCCCATGAAGGCATGCTTCACGGCCGGTTTAACCCGGGCGGATCACGCACGCTGAGCCGTTTCGACGGGGTCGGTGCAGATGTCCGGCTCAGGGCCCGGTTCACCGATCTTGCCAATGAAAACGTGTATGCCACCAAAGGGGACCCGGTACCCATACTCAACTGAGCCGGCCTCGGGGCCCCAGCCTGCATCGTCGATGTAGAGCTTGCCGCGACGACTCTTAGTCATCCGGCCCACAGCGTAGGCCTCGAGTTCTTCAAAGCGGCCCTCCAAGAACTTGAAACCATCGTGCGATAGCCCCACGGTGGGCGCCAACTGTCGTGGTTTTGTCACGACAGATGTCCTCGTGAAAGGACTTCGTCGTGGAGCCATCGCCACGGGTTAGCTTGAAGGGGTTAAAGCGGACACAGGGACGCAAGAGAGTTTATACTAGTTCGGCCCCTTCGATGAAGGTAAAAGCCTACGTCTAGTTGTGATGGAATTGATGTGGTTTCGATGACTAGGGAGCAAACAAGCTTCGCCTAAGTCTCGAGTTGTTGTCTGTTGTCCTGAACCGCCGCCGGGTCGTCCCCTTATATATACGGGTGACGCCCGTCGGTTCACAGAGTCCTAACACCGGTTCATATTCGTATCCGGGTTGGTCTCTCCTTATTCCTATCTTACAATACAAGTTTACATACAGATGCCAGTTTATGGATACAAGTCTTAAACCGACTACGGGCCTCAGGCCCTCATCTATCTTCTTGGGCTTTAACACTCTTGAGTTACTGATGAAGTTAACCCGACCCACATAGGCCGGTTTACGCCCAATAGTAATATTCCCAACAAGATTCGCCCAGAAGACTACATCATCATCGACGACACCGACTCGGATCGAGATGATAGCGATGATGACTATGTTGATGAAGCTGGAGCAGATATCATGGAGTCTGCAACCGAAGAATATTTCTAGTAGACCACCCCAACAGTAGTAGTAGTAGTCCACCATGTAAATATAGTAGTCCGAGCACTTTTGTGATAGTTAGATCGATTGTATGCCCTTGTTTGATTGAATAAAGTGAATTGTTTGCTTTTGCCTCATGTGCATATGGGTAGTGTTTTCTCTCTAGACCCCTCTCTATTCTTAAATCTCATCTTTTCTAAACCCTCAGATGCCTCCGAGACGTGACCCCGGATTTACCTTCCCACCGGAGCTCACCCAGTTGATCCAGCAGCAGAACACATTGATGCACTTGCTAGTCCAGAATCAAAATCAGGGGAACAACAACAACAACAACAACAACAACCCACCACCACCACCACCTGTTGATCACTTAGCCCATTTTCGTAGGCTGAATCCACCGGTGTTTTCCAGTAGCACCGAACCGATAGTAGCAGATGATTGGCTCCGTAAGACAGCAAGGGAGTTGACCACGGCAGGATGCACAGATGTGAAAAAGGTGAAGTTTGCCGCACATCAACTTGAAGGACCCAGAGCATCATGGTGGGAGAATTTCACAGCCACTTTCCCCGTCGACACTGTCACATGGGACCAGTTCCAGCAGGCTTTCCGTACTGCCCATGTTTCAGCAGGAGCTATGGCCCTAAAGAAGTGAGAGTTTCGCAACTTGCGCCAAGGAGGACGGACAGTTGGTCAGTATGTGGAGGATTTTAGTAAGCTAGCACGTTATGCCCCAGATGACGTTGCTACAGATGCAGCTAAGCAGGAGAAGTTTCTGGAAGGACTGAATGATGAGTTGAGCATGCAGTTGATGGTAGCAACCTTCAACAACTACCGGGAGTTGGTAGATCGTGCTCTTATGATTGAAGGGAAGCAGCAGCAGATTGAGAACCGCAAGAGGAAGTATGGACAAGGGAAGTACAATTCTGGAGCTCAGCAGAAGCCACGATTTACCCCTAGGCCGGGAGGACATTTTTAGCATACCCATGGATGAGGTAGCTCGCACAATCACAATGGCACTAAGAATGGTAATGGGAATGGAGGAAGCAACGGCCAGAACCGTACGAATCCATCAACCCCAGCCAAGAGAGACCTGAGCCAAGTCACTTGCTTTAAGTGCCAGAAGACCGGACATTACGCCAATGAATGTCCTGAAGCCCAAAATGGAAATGGCAATGGAAGCTCTGGGAAGAAGCCGAACCCTTTCAATAGGGGACAGGTGAACCACGTAAATATGGAGGAAGTTGAAGCCCAACCCGATGCAGTAATAGGTAAATTTTTGGTTAAGACATTTACTGCACTTGTTCTTTTTGATACTGGTGCATCGCATTCATACATATCAATGGGATTTGTGGATAAGTATAAACTGCCAACCCAAGCCCTTAGGTCACCCATGTTAGTAACCTCGCCTGGAGCAGAGTATATGGCTAGTCTATGGTGTGATCGGTTACCATTAAGGATTGATAACTACATATTTCCCTCAGACCTAATAGTATTAGAATCTCAAGGACTGGATGTGATATTAGGCATGGACTGGTTATCAAAGTATGAAGGGAACATTGAATGTGCCAGTAAGTCAATTTTGCTTACCACCCCAGAAGGGAGAAGGATCAAGTATGTATCTCGGCATGTGCCGAAAAGGACTCAAGTAAATTGCTTAACAGGAGTTGTGCAGGAGGAAGTACCAGTGGTGAAAGATTTCCCTGATGTATTTCCAGAAGAATTGCCAGGCATGCCACCGGATAGAGATATTGAGTTTTTGATTGAGCTTTTTCCAGGCACAGGGCCAATATCTAAGAGACCATATAGGATGCCCGCAAAGGATTTGGTGGAGCTTAAGAAGCAGATCAAGGAGTTACTAAATAAGGGATATATCCGCCCAAGTTCTTCACCATGGGGATCGCCAGTACTTCTAGTGGAGAAGAAGGATGGATCGTTAAGGATGGTTGTTGATTATCGAGGATTGAATGAAGTAACCATCAAGAACAAGTACCCACTACCGATGATCAATGATCTGTTTGATCGATTGCAAGGAGCTAAGGTATTTTCCAAGATCGATCTGTGATCAGGGTACCATCAGTTGAAGATTCGAGAACAGGATATACCCAAGACAGCTTTTACCACCAGTGTTCAAGCATATTTGAATTGTATTTCAATTGTCTACCAAAATAAGCATTAAAATCTTCTTGCTTAACCATAAATTTATCAAACTCATCTAAGCATGGGCTAGCAAACTTAGTAAATGGGATTTCAGCTTTATCATATCTATAGAGAGAATTTGCCTTTACTACCTGTGTCGGGTTATCAAGACCATGAGTTTCTTCAATAGGTGAAGTATTAAGATCATATGTTTCTTCAATAGGCAGTAAATTAAGACCATGTATTTCTTCAATAGGAGGTAAATTCTTAACATCTTCACCTTTAATACCTTTTTCTTTCATAGGTTTCTTTGCCTCTTGCACATCTTCAGGACTGAGAAATAGAAAGCCCCTCTTCTTCGGAGTTGGTTTAGGAATAGGCTCAGGAATTGGCTCCGGAGGTGTCCAATTATTTTCATTTGTCAACATATTATTCAATAGAATTTTAGCTTCATCCGGTGTTCTTTCCCTGAAAACAGAACCAGCACAACTATCCAGGTAATCTCTGGAGGCATCGGTTAGTCCATTATAAAAGATATCAAGTATTTCATTTTTCTTAAGAGGATGATTAGGCAAAGCTTTACGTAATTGGAGAAGCCTCCCCCAAGCTTGTGGGAGACTCTCTTCTTTAATTTGCGCAAAATTATATATATCCCTTAAAGCAGCTTGTTTCTTATGAGCAGGGAAATATTTAGAAGAGAAGTAATAAATCATATCCTGGGGACTACGCACACAACCAGGATAAAGAGAATTAAACCATATCTTAGCATCACCCTTTAATGAGAACGGAAATATTTTAAAGTAGCGAGTTCTCTCATCATTAGTGAACATGGTAGCTATATCATTTAATTTAGTAAGATGTGCCACAACAGTTTCAGATTCATAGCGATGAAAAGGATCAGATTCAACCAAAGTAATTATATCAGGATCAACAGAGAATTCATAATCCTTATCAGTAACACAGATAGGTGAAGTAGCAGAAGCAGGGTCAGGTTTCATCCTAGCATTTAGAGATTGCTTATTCCATTTAGCTAATAACCTCTTAAGTTCGTATCTATCTTTGCAAGCTAAAATAGCTAAATAAGCTTCTTTATCAAAAACATAACCCTCGGGAATAACAGGCAAGTCT